>NW_017151974.1:0-264 GCF_001652005.2 Ceratina calcarata
AATACTGGATGCAAAGTAGATGTAACATTTAATTTATAAATGCAAATCTAAATATCTTTCTTCTATCTATACATATATTTATTATTCTTATATCTATATTCTTCAAGTCTCGGTTTTAAATATTTTATTCTGCATAAAAATCTGCAATTTAATCATGAAACATATGTAATGTCATATAATGTACAATATTTTCTATACAAATGTAATTAAAACACTTTGCTCGAATAATGTAATACGATGTTAACAGGCATGCAAAGTATAACT
>NW_017151975.1:0-264 GCF_001652005.2 Ceratina calcarata
GTTTATTTCCACCGAAGTTATTAACTCCACTTGTATTTTCATGAAATGGATGCTACATCACTAGACTATTGTGCAGCAGATTCATTGTTTTTGCACGAAAACGAAGGTAAATTCCGCACTTGTCGGGAATACAGAGCGGTTACTTTGTTAACGCAAAAATGACGTTATACTACATTCAGAGCGGGGACGTATTGTACTGATACGAGCGTGTGATATGCGAGCGATTGCAGCTTAATACGCGTCTCTCGTTAAATGTTTCATTAT
>NW_017151976.1:0-645 GCF_001652005.2 Ceratina calcarata
TTCGCGGCAATCAAAGCGGCATTGAAGCGAAAGCGCGAATAAAGTTATCCGGAAATCGAGGGACCCGAGCTTATTCACCCGAGAAATCCCAGCGGGATCCAACGTTTCGGCGACGGTATTGAGTCAAAGCCACGCGAACAAACTCGGTCTCCGAGAGACTGGATTCGCGGCCGTCGAGAGCGACTCGCAAGATTAATAACCGTTCTTTTTATCCTTCGAATCCCCCTTTGTCTTTGACCGTCGGCGTTGTCTACCGCGGCGGCATTCTCCGGTTGATCGATGACCCGACTATAATCAACGTGTCCGCGACTTCGGGGAACCGTGAAAATTAATTAAACGACCGTTCAGTGATCGTTCGGCCTACTCGCCACGCGAGTAATTAAATCGGTCCCGACCTCGGTCAACCGTTTAATTCCTGCTTTCAACAGGAGAATTGATGATGCGAAAACAAAAGCAGGACTATAAAGAAGAATGATCAGTCGTTTCAGAAAGTAAGAGGAAACGACTGTGTCACGAATCGATTCATCATTCTAATCTCTTAACGATCCGCTCGATGAACGCAGTGACTCGAATCACTGGCAGATCGTGTCACGATTTCATTTTAATTAAACTCCAGCAATTTAAAGCATTTAGTAAATCAAAATA
>NW_017151976.1:935-1894 GCF_001652005.2 Ceratina calcarata
TTATGATAGAATTTCATTTTACATATTATGTATAATTTCAGTAAAATTGGCTGGCGTTTGGGACTACAGGCAGTGACGGGTGTCGTCTTCCTGACATTTTTCTTAGGTACTTTCTACCGAAGCGCATCTTTATATCACCCGCAGCGCAGAGCTATTCTGCATCTGAAGAATCAGAAACGTAAGATCAAAGATAAGAACAAAACGGACGACCGCCCACCGTTCTTCGACTTCAGCACGTTGAAGAGCAAAACCGTGAGGATTCTATTGGTCTCCACTGGGATATCTGCTTTCGGAATCAACACGCCGATATTTTATTTGGTATACAAAATTATGAAATAATTCATCCTCCAATAACGAACACGACATTTAATATAAAATTTCTGAACCGAGCATGAAGAATATAAAAAAATACATAAAAAAATATCCACGAACATAATAAAGTTTTATCAATAAATTAATACGTGTCTCGCTGATGTGCACGCGATCGCTACGTCTCAATGGAAAGCCTCTGGCTTGATAATTGAGACTTTTATTGCATTTTGAAAACGTTTCATTTCGTGCGTTTGAACGTGTAATTTGGTGTCCAGGCGCATCAGGCGGAGGAGGAAGGCCTCGGCGACACGGTGGTCCTGCTTCAGGTTTATCTCGGCTTGGCGTGGACCCTCGGCTGCGTGGCCTTTGGTCTTTTGGTAGTCCATCGCAGCGTTGAATGCAGGATAGCCCGTCAGTATCTCACGCAAGCGGCTGTGTTCGTATGTGGACTCTGCATTCTGGCGCTCACTGCGGTTCAAGGCAATTATCATGGATACGTGCTGTTCACGTGGATTTATGGTACGCCGTTTTCTCACAATTTTTAAACAGAATCAATCCCATAATAATAAGTTTCACTTTTCTCAAACCTTTCAATTATTATTTTAATTTGCTTGAATTATGATTTGCATTTATATAAAAATTATTAA
>NW_017151977.1:0-264 GCF_001652005.2 Ceratina calcarata
TCAGACTCGTCAAAATAGTGCAAGGGGTTAAGAACAATATCTTTGTGTGTTAGTCTTACACCGCGTCCAGCTGCTTTACCTTTTCAAACTGTTTCCGCGTTTCCTCATGGCCAACGTATTTTATGGCACTCGATGGCCGCGTAGCTTCGGACCACCCGCCATTTGGACACCATCCTTGCAAAGCCTCTTAAGGCCCATGCAAGCTGGGTTCTATCGTAAAGCCATTTAAAAAACGAGGAATCCCGGGTTAACAATCCTTGATAG
>NW_017151978.1:0-264 GCF_001652005.2 Ceratina calcarata
AACGAAAAAATTCTTTACAGAAAAGCTATGGACATGACAAGAACAAGCTGGAAAGCCATAAAAAAGGATAAATCACGTAAAGAACCAGGTAAACAGATGTGAAAATACAAGACCGGAATGGTCAAGGCAAAGGCGTAGACACGATACCAAAGAAATAAAATAGGCAGACACCAGAAATTATTGTTATTATTAATTACAGACTCATGACGCAATCCTGGCCATGAAAATAATGCAACACGAATAAAAGGGCGATAGAAGATATAC
>NW_017151979.1:0-264 GCF_001652005.2 Ceratina calcarata
CGCATTTACCCAAGCAAGACTGTGGCGCAGGAAAAACTCAACGTATTTTTCTCACCCTGAGAATACCGTACGCCAAGAACAACGATTCCAAATTCCAGGAAACTACTTAAATCTAATATATACATACGCGACGCGTCGCCATTGACTAGTTCCTTAGAAAGTACGAATCGCGACCTAATTGATGTTTACCATACTAATCTGGCCGAGCGGCGAGCGCGACAGGCGAGCCACTACCCTACAGTGGCCACCCTTCCCAGGTGACGC
>NW_017151980.1:0-264 GCF_001652005.2 Ceratina calcarata
ACTATTGCGCGCTTTCTTACTCTTTTCTACATACAGACGAGATGTACAGCTTGGGACAATGAGTCTCTATAGGTGACATGACAATCAAAGTAGTGAATAGAAATAATTTATTTGTAATTTATTAGTATTTTCGAATCTTCCCCATGGAGAAATCTAACAAATAAAAACGAATTACGAATCATTCGACTATACAAGTTTGTACTGATTTTAAAGTATAAAAAGTACTTAAGGAATAAAATAAAATAAATTATTTAAAGTATAAAA
>NW_017151981.1:0-264 GCF_001652005.2 Ceratina calcarata
AGCGAACGCTCCCGATTCGTAGCTCGCACCAACCGAGCGCTCTGATTGGTCGGGGTTTTTTGTTAATATCTCAATTTTGTTAATATCTATCAACCACGCCTCGGACAACTTTTTCGCTAAAAAAAATGTTGTTTAAAATTACGTCAGGAACCTCCCATTTCAATATCTTACATTAGTTTTTGGACACTTTGTAAAATAGTAACAGAAGGAATCATCAAACTCTTGCAGAGGAAGAACGACTCGTTCAAATAATAATAATAATAA
>NW_017151982.1:0-264 GCF_001652005.2 Ceratina calcarata
AAGTTTTTATATAGGATTTGTAGATCTCGTCGTCCTCTACAAGAAAG
The DNA here is from genome assembly GCF_001652005.2 of Ceratina calcarata. Taxonomy (NCBI): domain Eukaryota; kingdom Metazoa; phylum Arthropoda; class Insecta; order Hymenoptera; family Apidae; genus Ceratina; species Ceratina calcarata. The sequence goes on from NW_017151982.1 coordinate 48, forward strand.
GTCCTATGGAATTTTCCCGTAGGACGAACAGTTTAGGAGTTATTGAAGAAACAAAAAATATTTTGCGAAAAGTTCGCTGATTCGACGGTGGAATGGTCGGATTTTGTCGACATCAATAAAATGCCATATAATCATGTGTAACTCGTTAAATACTTAAGTTAGAAGAAAAATACATAGAATCTTTCTAGAAAACGTCAATACCTACAACTTTTATATG
>NW_017151987.1:0-676 GCF_001652005.2 Ceratina calcarata
TATTGCTACCGACCCAACCACGTCTGCTTGGGTTGTACGGTTCTGATATGAGGGCAATGTCAATGTTTCCTTTAGAGATATGACTTTCGAGTAGGGATTGGGCTGTGGTAGCATGATTCAAATTAACCTGGACGAACTGTATGGTGTGTTTAAGAAGCGGTTGATGGTTTGTTTTAGTGTATTTAGGCTTTTTGTTCAGGGGGAATGGGGGAGACATCGGTTAATGTTTTTTCTTTGCAGGATCCTCCTTCCTGGCTAGGTGGTCTGGAGGGTGTACAGAGTCAATGAGAGGTGAATGTGGAGGAGGATTGGAGGCATTCTTTTTGTAGCTAAGGTATGACGAGCATGTGACAGTTCCCATCTTATGGTTGGATTTAAGCTTGTTGCGTTCGCAGAGTTTGCAGATGGGATCTGCGGATGGGCATTGAGAGCCGGAGTGCGTCTTGTGTCCACATTTGTAACAGAATTCGTTCATGTCGGTGTTAGAGGAACAGGTATTTCGGACATGACCATAGGACCAGCATTTAAAACATTGAATGGGTCTGTTATCTAGAAGCTGGAATTTGGCAACAGACCATCCAATAGATAGGCTCTGAGTGGTAAGGAGCTTAAAGGCGGCACGTTCGTCGCACTTGCACCAGACGGTTGCGGAGCCTCTACGATTAGATCTGACTGG
>NW_017151987.1:937-1796 GCF_001652005.2 Ceratina calcarata
CTGGGGCCTCGACCTCCCAGTTCAGTGTTCACTCCCTGGCCAGGGCCCGAAGGGGGTACTTCCAGACGAGTCCGTGCAAGCCGCGTCTCGGCAGTGTTGCCACACATTAGCCTAAGTGGTGCATCGGTGAAACGGTCGATGCATCATTTCGGCACTCCCAACGCGACAGACACGGTCGCCAGCCGCATACATTCATTCATACAATTCCATTCATACAAGGAAACACAGGGAGACAAGGTGCATCGAAGGAGGGAACAGGGGAAGGTAGGTTTAGGAGGGTGGAAGGTAGGTATCAGGACAATTATCACGGTAGGTATTTGGGTACTTAGGATGACATTACATTGAGGAGTATAGGTAATCTAAGGAGGGTAAGTATGACGATCGAGCAGGGTAAGTAACAAAGGAGTGGGAGAGTAGAGTGAGGAGAGAGGTATTTATGGAGGGTAATGAGGAGCTTTATTGTCTAAAATTAGTTACATTATATAGAGTGTATGTCCCATTTATTGGGATGTGATATTCATAAATCTTGGATTTATTTAATAAAAGAGAAGAAAGGGTATTCTGTTTTGTTCAATTGTGCCTTATAGAGACAATACCCATTTGCGTATTTAATACTTGAATCAAACGAAGTAAGGGCAACAATCGTCCAGGATTCATTTGTTCACTAAATCTCTAGTTTGATTATTTATAAAATTGGATTGTATTCAGTATTGTTCACTTTAGTTTATCTGCTTACGTACGTAGCGCACATTATGTATTTCTTAGGAATAGGAGGTTGTAAGCAGGTAGAAGGTTGTAAGAAGGAATTTAGGTTATGTCGTACATCATTCGTCAACAGTCTATCAAATCTTACTCCTGA
>NW_017151989.1:0-264 GCF_001652005.2 Ceratina calcarata
AAAGTAAAACCCCAAGACGAAATACAAAAAACAAAAGAGAACAACATGTGTAATTGTTGACGGTGTCTTCCGCATTCCACACAAATATAGGGTATTAACTTTTTTATCTAATTATACCTGTCGCTATTTTTTTCAGCATCTTATGTAGTCTAAAACACTTCCGCGACAGAGACAAATCGATTGGTATCTATTAAAGTATAATATAATCCTATAAGGAGATTTTAAGCTGGAGGCTCACACAAACGTACATACATATGTGTAGAT
>NW_017151991.1:0-264 GCF_001652005.2 Ceratina calcarata
ATTTTTCACAAAAGAAATTGATTAACTTAGTTTTACAAGTATATACCTTAATTATAAACGTGCCAACATTGATGAAGGAGCAGTAATCAGGCTTTGTAATAGCCGCAATTTCGTGCACGAAACAAATGTTCAACGACAAAAGACAAATGCGTTTCGAAATTCCCCTCGTGAAGAAAAGACGACATTGACAAGGTTCCTCTCCAAACGCGAGAGAAATATAAAGGAACGCAATTCCGCGTAACGACGCCGCATCCCGCGTCGAGG
>NW_017151992.1:0-264 GCF_001652005.2 Ceratina calcarata
ACTCCTGCAAATGCATAATTCACAATCCTCTAGGTGAGGTAAATTTATTTATTTAGTTATCAGGTCGGGGTCGGGTGCATACCTTTGTTTAGGCTTAAAGGGGAGAAGCCACTGTCTCCGTTTCTCTACGATTTCTGGGTGAGGTAAACGTCGTCTCCGTCTTTAATTAATTACTTAAAGCGTTGTCAAGTCCGTTTCAGTAATTTATTGCTTTAATTTTCAGACGAGGTGAATGCACTCCTGCGAATATTTAATTCACAATTC
>NW_017151993.1:0-264 GCF_001652005.2 Ceratina calcarata
TGCACAGATTTACCTGTACGCCTGTACAGGCTCATCAGTACAATAACATATTCCAGACTATTGATTTCTACACACGTACGAAAAATACAAAAGAACAAAATGTACGAAATAAAACATATATCGTTTTAATATGAAAATGAGATCTGAATTGTATTCTTCGTCGTCATTTAAATAATGCGATGTGCATTCAGCTTCTGATATTGTATACATTTTTAAACATCACATACAGCGTTTTTATTTCTTGCATATTTAGTTTTCTTATAA
>NW_017151994.1:0-264 GCF_001652005.2 Ceratina calcarata
CCTCCTGTGCCAGGGGCAGCAGCTGCAGCAGAGGCAAGAGACGCAGAAGATGAAGAGAGACACCACGAATACCACAGCAACGGTTATGGTAATCAGGAACCTTCAACGAAACCAATTTAATCACTCGTCAACGAAATCTAATTAAAATTAGGAAAGAGAATGGTGGCTTACCAGGAGGAATTCAGAGTGAACTCCATTGAATCGCAGCAGTAGGCTTTGTTCTCCTCGATATTGTAGCAGCAGTACGATTTTTCCGCTGGGTCC
>NW_017151995.1:0-264 GCF_001652005.2 Ceratina calcarata
CTGTCCAGGCGTTGAAATCTCCAGCGCTCCTGTCTGTCCAGGCGTTGGAATCTCCAGCGCTCCCGACGCTGTTTCCTATCCAGGCGTTGGAATCTCCGGGAGCTTTCGGGCAGTGTCCCACCACGACTACGGCCTGACTCGGTTGCCATAGCAACGCGCGGTCTCGAATATACAGGGTGTCCCACAAAAAGTGTTACAGAAAATAAATAATATTGTAAATGTTTCTGAATATAATTTTACTTTTTAATACTATTTGTGGGATGT
>NW_017151996.1:0-264 GCF_001652005.2 Ceratina calcarata
ACAATATTGTATTCCATTACAAAATATTACATTCTCAGTTACAGAACTTCTAATTTTATGCGGTTGGTTTTTACTACCGAATAAATTGAAAAAATAGTCTACATAAATACTTCAGCAATAATATAATAATAATTGATAATGACAAATGATTAACCCATTCGCTGCCAAGGACGAGTATATTCGTCTTTGGCAGGGTGTCACGCATTGCCACTGCTTTAAATATATTATAACATGCAGGCTCTTTTGAAGGCCCATTGCCAACGA
>NW_017151997.1:0-264 GCF_001652005.2 Ceratina calcarata
AATATAATTATGAGTACTTAAAACTATTGCATCAACAACGAACAAGCACAACGAGAAATAAAAAGCTCCCATTATTAAAAACCAAATTAACTGTTGGGCAAAATACAAGTATTTATGTAGCTACCAAGATTTATAATACTTCACCAAATAATCTAAGGCAATTGAACCCCAGTAAAAATACTATTAACCACAAACTGAAAAACTGGGTAATATCTAATGTAGCGCAATTGTGAGAACTGTCAATAATAAATAAAATAAAATATA
>NW_017151998.1:0-1130 GCF_001652005.2 Ceratina calcarata
AATTGCTATAGCTAAATTCAAATTGCTTTTAGAATTTTCAAATTGCAAAAGCTATAAAAAAGTATCTAGTTTATAAATTGCAATTCCCTAGCTTGTTATTTCCCACTGTCACATTGATCTGAGTACAAAGCTAGTAACGAAAGGAAAGGATGTAGATTGGGTGAAATGATCGAGGTGTCGCCCCTTGGAGGATTGGAAAAGGGTGCCCTTAAGTAAAGAGAAACATTAATCTAAGCGGGGGGAGGAGAGGTGGGGTTGGAATCCGTTGGAGGGTGTCAGCTGTGAGTGACGCGCCTTCAACATCCCCTTTCCCCAGCCATTTCAGTGCAACCCCCCACGGTCTCAGAAAAAATAGACCCTACTTTTTCGTGGCAACCTTTAAAAGGGAAAGGAGTACGATTTCTCTTACCCTTTCATTTGCCTCACAGTTTCCCCTGCCTCATTTTCTTCTCGGATCGATCCCACCTTTGGCCAAGCATTTTCAAGCTTTAAAACTGACTCAAAGGGGGGAGCCATAAAATCTGTTTTTTGTTTAGACTCTCAGAAGCTAAGCTAGCTAATTTTATCAACGATGAGTATTTTAAAGTGACTAGAAATCAGGAAATTTACTGCAATTTCCTCGATGCTTTAAACTGGGGAAAAAATTAATTTCGATCATTTCTAATTCGTCCCTGACCTTACTGACCAGAGGGAGACGAGGCAGTGGGCATCGATCGAGTACAAAGTATTCCTAAGTCGGTTCACGTGCCACCAGAGCGTCGAAAATACGCATTTCTCCTGAGGGAGGGCGGAGGAGGTCGTGGGTGGCGGGCGGTGGAGAAATCAGCTTGCAGGTCGAGCGAGTGATCGACATAGGCAACGATTGCCATGGCATATCGATGAGGCGAATTTCTTACGATCACGTTTTAACGTAGCTCGTGGCACGAGTCCGTAAATCGTTCGTGGCTAACTCGAATTATGCATACCTACGCGGTCCTCTGATAAAGAAATCCGCGAATTCCTCGCACGACACTCAGATTAGGATCTGTAAATCCTACGAGTCGTCAAGAATTTATGTTAAATCGAGTTTACATAACTCGTTTGCAAACTCATTATTTTTATTATCAAATTTTCTTACCTAATTGACGAAT
>NW_017151998.1:3057-3621 GCF_001652005.2 Ceratina calcarata
TAATATTTAATTAAACAGTAAAGTTAACATTAATAATTTTCATAATCAGTGAGTGAGTGAGTGAGTGTGAGTGCAACACGTTGAGATGAACGCCGGGCTGCAAGCTTTTAGTGCAGGCTTATCAGAGAATAAAGGTAAGACTATCTATGCCGAGATTTCTATTATTACCTCGCTTAACCTCTGACCGCTCACGTAAGCCGTACGTGTCATGCTCATCGGTATTCATAGATAACGGTGCAGCTGTTTACGTAGTGTCGTTTGTTACAAAGGGACGCTAGACGTTATCACCGGGCACGATCGAAAATAGCGATAAATTGACCGTGAAATCGGCGAGTCTATCATTACGTTAATACACAGTCAGCCTGGCTTTGATGGGTCTAGTCAATGACTAGATCATTTGCAACTATAAGTACTCATACTTCATATTTAATAATTCTCTACATTTATTTTATTTTAGGTGACAATCATTTATTTCTTTATTGCATACGATTTTTGAATTTGGTTTTAGTTTTTACAAAAATAACCTTTCTAACTTTAGACTGTATACTCATTATTTTGGATATT
>NW_017151999.1:0-264 GCF_001652005.2 Ceratina calcarata
CGAGTTCCATACGTTCCGTGACGATTCTATCGATTGTACCGAAATCATATTTTTCTATCAATAATTATTACTAATTATATTATTAACTTGTTACCAAGAGGTGAGCAGGTTGAGAGAATGAGTGGGGAAAATCACAGTAGAGCTGAGAAACGAAAAAAACGTGCAGGAAGTATTAAGAAAGATGATTATTGGGAAGCAATCGATAGATAGAGACGGATGGAAAGAAATTAGATATAAGGGTTATTAAGCGTAGAAGAATGAAAC
>NW_017152000.1:0-264 GCF_001652005.2 Ceratina calcarata
ATATGAGATAGAAGGAAGATCGAGGGCCAGAGAACAGGAGGAATAAGGACAAAGCGTGTACACTCCCGTTCATAAGTCGAAACAGGATGAGATTCTAGATTGATAGTGAATCGCAGTTGCGATATGAATGCAAATTGTGCATTCATTTTCCTGTTGTATTGTATTTCAGTATAATTGGTCGTGATTGTGCTCTTAAAATACACTTGGTATTATTACAAACGTCATATGTCAATGCAACTACAAATGGGAAGTATAAAATTTGTA
>NW_017152001.1:0-264 GCF_001652005.2 Ceratina calcarata
AGACGCAACAAAGTACAAATAACAAAAACAACAACAAAGAACACAAGCAACAAATAGAACAAAGGAAACAAACACAAAAAGGGAAACAAAAGGAAGAGAAAAAGGAAGAAGATGATGAACAAAAAACAAACAACAATTCATCAAACAAACCAGCCAATTTATTAAATACAATTAAAATACAGAATAAAATACAAATAAAATATAATCAACAAAGATATAAAAAACCCGAACGAACAGCAATTCAAACGGGAATATGTAAAAGAC
>NW_017152002.1:0-264 GCF_001652005.2 Ceratina calcarata
TGTGATGCACTAGGTGACTGCCGTATATATACGGCATCCGTCGCGAAAGGGTTAAGAGCATTGCTCGGCCTGCAGTTATTAATCCTTTCGCAACGGCGCACCTGTACCATACTATGCTACTTTCCGCGACGGCACCACTGACCATACTTTGCTACTTTCCGCGACGGCGCACCTGTACCATACTTCGCTACTTTTCGCCACGGCGCCATTGACCACTCTTTGTCCTCTTTCGCGACGGCGCACCTGTACCATACTTCGCTACTT
>NW_017152003.1:0-264 GCF_001652005.2 Ceratina calcarata
ATTGGAGATAGATGATGATCATCAAGAGATCACAACAATCACTACTCCTAGAGGATTTTTTAGATTCAAAAGGCTACCTTTTGGGATTAAAACCGCGCCTAGCACGTTTCAATAAGCGATAGATGCTACTCTAGTTGGTCTAGAAAGAGTGTATCCTTACCTAGACGACGTCATCGTCACTGGTAGAGCTCGACAGGAACACGATGAAGGTTTGAAGAGCATGCTTCAACGCCTTGAAGAGAAAGGATGGAAGCTTCGAATAGA
>NW_017152004.1:0-264 GCF_001652005.2 Ceratina calcarata
GAAATAACCATTGCATCGCTTATGTTTTCGCCTAGAGATTTCAACTTGAAAACAATATTCTTTAAATCAGTAATATAAGTAGCCATACTGATACTAGTCTTCATTCTATACTCGAAAAACTCTTGCATCAGATTGCACTTTTGATGCTCAGTGTCTCGCTCATAAGTAGCTTTTAATCTCTGCCACATTTCATAACTATTCGTGCACGTAACAACATGTATTAAAGCCTGTTTCTCAAGCGCACTTACGATAATCCTTCTTGCA
>NW_017152005.1:0-264 GCF_001652005.2 Ceratina calcarata
TGAGCCAACCTACCCGTGGCTGGGCGCGGCCTCTACGCGTGCTCTCATTGGTCAGTGTTTTTCGTTAATAATTCAATAACTATGCCTCACTTAGCATTTTGCCAAAGGAAATTGTTGTTCAGAAATACTTACGGAATCACCTCTCTTCGGCTCTAACACTTTTCTGGGACAGCCTGTATACAGGTTGAGTCTGATAACATCTGACAACTTGCAAGTTATTCGTTGTACGAAAAAATGTTTCAAACAAAAGTTGTATAGTATCCA
>NW_017152006.1:0-264 GCF_001652005.2 Ceratina calcarata
GCGCAACCGGAAATAGGTAATAACTAAATGAATGCGCCAAGTGAGGAATATAGTCAGACTCACCGATTCTTCCACGAGTTTATCGAAGTCTGAACTAAGTCCAGAAAGCTCTCGTCGCGGGTTCTTTCCCGACGTGGCGGCGTTGGTGTCCTTGCCCGTGAATGTCGACGATTTCTCCTTTTCGGAGCTTGTCCTTTCTGCGCCTCCCATTGCTGTCGCTTCTTTGGCGGCGGTTTCTCCTGTCTCGTCGTACACGTTGGGCTG
>NW_017152007.1:0-264 GCF_001652005.2 Ceratina calcarata
TTATTAACGTTTTTACGTTTCTGTTCAGTACAGCGGTTAAGCCCCGAATGCCCGCTTCGTCCAACAAAGCGAACCCAGTCTCTCAGTCCTGGCCGATCCTTATCCTCTAGACTAAACATTTAGTTCGAGGAAAAAATGACGCCATGGATGATGTGATCCCTCATGGTAACATTCTGCGTACTCTATATCCCACACATTAGTGCCAACTATTCACCACAAGATAATACACTAATAATATCAGATGATATTAATCATATTATTAAA
>NW_017152008.1:0-264 GCF_001652005.2 Ceratina calcarata
CTTCTATTCGAAACAAAAGCGGCGGCATCGCCAACATTGCTTCCATCGCTCTTGTCGGAGAACTTCGAAACGCACCTAGAATCCTCTTCAATCCTACATGCTGCAAACTCTCCAATCTGCTCCCTATCCTTAGATTCTGTACACCTTCCCACCAAATCACAGCACCAAAAAACAAACGTGGTAAAATTATACAACTATAAATCCAATGTGCCGCAGCCGGCGTGAGCCCCCACGTGCTCCCGACCATTCTGCTAATTGTGGCTA
>NW_017152009.1:0-551 GCF_001652005.2 Ceratina calcarata
CATCCTAATTGATCAATCAATACTTTACGTAGTAAGGCGACGCGATCTTTGACAAGTAAACGTCAATTAATAATTTGGAAAAAACAAGTGCTAAATGGTGGTACCAAATTCGATAAATATAACAAAATTCTTGGGTTTACAAAAGATTTACAGAAACTCGTTGTGCAAAAGAGCTAGTAACTTAACTACACGAATGCTACAAGAATGGGCTATGACAGCTGCATTCCAATATATAAACTCGCAGTTTTCTTTCAAGGCGTCGAAAAGCTGGGTAAAGAAGTTTAAGAAAAATTATAAAATAAAACAACGACGTGTAACGAAATACGCTAGCAAGAGAGACACAGAAACATTTGAAGAAACAATTAAAGCGGCAGATCGATTCCAAAAAGAAACAGCGGATATCATACAAAATTACGACTTGAATTTCGTTATAAATACAGATCAAACTGGATGTGAATATCGTGTCAATATAAATCGCACCTTATCTTTTAAGGGAGAAAAATTAACGGAAGTGTATGTAAAACCGTATCAAAAGTGACACACTCATATAC
>NW_017152009.1:2365-3279 GCF_001652005.2 Ceratina calcarata
GGTGTGATAATCTGTAGTAAAATGTTAAAAATTAAAAGTGATACTCCACCGAGAGATCTCATGGCTTCATCAGACATACTTAATTCAAAACCACAAAAATTGATTTGCATTTCTAAATCCAGGCCACACTTTTTCTCAGCTGTTTTTTTCAAATTTTGTTCTATCTCGTTTAAAGATTTTCTCAAGTTTTCTTCACTTACAATCTTCTTTGTATTAGTAGGATGTTTGATGACTCTTGTAAACGTGGTTTGAGTTGAGACTTCATTGTTATACAATGAACAAAATAAAACTGTAACCTTTTCTATATCGTCAGAATCAAAAACTGGATCAGTTTGAACACTCATTTCCTTATATAATTCATCCACGGTATCTAATTTTTCTTATTTTACGGATTTATACTAATGTGATGGCTAGAACTGCTACTTCCGAATCACTCGTGATTATATATTATGAAAATAAGATGTAGTCCCGTCGGCCTCGGTAAGAAAGAGAAAGATGGCGCTCTATGAAAACATTGAAAACAAAGTAAAACATTTAAAGCCTCGTCCAGAGTGAAGAGACAATTACCGTGGACGAGGCTTAACTCGGCACTGGATTTTCCCAATAAAACATTTTTAATGTGCTATATTTAAGAAACGAATTATAATATGGGTATGTAAGTATATTTAAAATTATGTTTCTTACTGAAGTCTTCTTATTTCGTTTATGAGATATAATTATTAACATTTAATTATAACGTAGGAACTTCTACATCTTTTATCTAAGTACATCCAACTTTAAACAAATATTGTACAAACTAAACAATAATATGATTAGAAGTTTTTATTGTTTTATAAAGCCTTCATTTAAGTGTATAGGAAGTGTATTTGATTTTTAAGGAGGTTCAAGGGTATCATCGGGGGCCGTGAGGGACG
>NW_017152011.1:0-264 GCF_001652005.2 Ceratina calcarata
AATTCCGCATCAGCTAATTCATTCTTTATCGAAGAGGGTGTGCTTGTAGTTATAACTTACGGCGAGGAGGGTAATCAAGTTTGTGCCCACCACTGTAGTGAGAAGCGGCTAAGTGTAGTCTGGGAGCAGTTAATAACTTGTTATAGTAATGTGAGTGGGTGAGATAAATTTAATTGGGTTTGCTTGATTGTCCTATAGTAGTAGAACTTGTCAATCTGTAGATTGTTATAATTGTTGGTGTTGGTAAAGGGTATTGGACTAGAA
>NW_017152012.1:0-264 GCF_001652005.2 Ceratina calcarata
ATGCGAGTTATTCCTTGTTTTCCTTCCCTTCTTCCGGCTTCCCAGAGAAATTAACATAGATGCGTTTGCTCATATGTATCTGGCTAGTTGCGTAACTGGGTCGAGGCTTAAATTGCTTCGCTGTTTTTTGGATTTTGTCTTTCACGTTTTGTACATATTTCTAAATCGATGCTGAAATGAATTCAGTTCGTGTAACGAAGGCGAGATGATCGTAGAAGTTCAAATTATTATTTGATTCGATTATGTCACGTATTTAAATGTACT
>NW_017152013.1:0-264 GCF_001652005.2 Ceratina calcarata
AACAGAATGTAATTAAATCATTAACTTGTGATTCACTGCCGATAAATTCCTGCGACGAAGTGCTTTTAGTTCTCTGTTCGTACCAGGACGAAATGAAAATGCCACGAATACCGGAGTTTTTGCCACGAGGACTCGCGCGACTCGCGAACAGCACAAGACTGGTATTAAAGTGAGTCAAGTGAGCGGCGAACCGATCTTCCGGTAAGGTTTACTCGAAGGAGGTGGTGGAGCTAGTGCTATTAACCGTCTATGGAGGCTGGTTGG
>NW_017152014.1:0-264 GCF_001652005.2 Ceratina calcarata
TATATATATTGAATATATGAATATACGTGTGTATATATGTAATTCTATGCATGTATACGTATGTAGCAAGTAGTATAGTTATTGATATGTCAGACGATTTTAAAATGTGTATAATTCTCAAATGATTGAAAATAGAGCGTTCATCTATAGGATCATTATTGTATATATGATTTTTATCTTTAAGAATTTTATAATTAAGATTTTCTAATTTTATCGTGATAGCTGCTACATAGGTATTATTGTGTGGATGTAACACTGTCAGTC
>NW_017152015.1:0-264 GCF_001652005.2 Ceratina calcarata
CCGCGCAATGGGCAGCGGTTAATACGTGTCTGGCCGATATAAGAGAACCACCGCAATTCCATTTCAATTCGGAAGTTGGAGTTTTTTTAAATCCCAGTGCAGCCATCCAGGGCAATGCGTCTGAAATCAAATTTTGTTGAGTATAATGAATTAATCACTTAATCAAGAGACGAAGTTTCTAATGAGACATACTGAGTTTCGCTGGCATCCCACCGACTATCCTCGGGCGAAAGACATTACTGAAACCGCACTGAGGTGGAAGCA
>NW_017152016.1:0-264 GCF_001652005.2 Ceratina calcarata
TCATAACTTTCACGCGTTGGCACACGTCACACGCCGCTACATACTGTCGAACCTTGTGGGCTAGTCTTGGAAAGTATAAGGTCTCCGATAGCAAGTTAACGCATTTATCCGAGCCTGGATGCGCGTACAGCTCGTGTACTTCCCGAATCAGGCGTGTTTCCCATGCAGACGGTACTACGCATCTCCACGCTCCCTCTCGCGTCGCATGGTGCAGTACGCCGTTGAGTAGGCAATACCGCGGTCGCATCGACGGTGATGCCTCGA
>NW_017152017.1:0-264 GCF_001652005.2 Ceratina calcarata
CCATCCAGTGCTCCCAAGCAGTTAGGAAAATTCCACTTGCCGTAGAAATCCGTTGTAACACGGCGCCATGAGTCGCGGATTGGCTGCAGCAACACTTCCTCCATGAGGGATTCAACAATCACGGCGCAGGTCCCGTGGACGATGCTGTGAACCGCCGCTAAACCAAGCCGGTAGCTGGTGGATATCGTCGTGAAGGAATCTTCCGTTGTCAAAAATCTGAAAACAGATTAATGCCATTGAGCACATGTGTTATAAAAAATATAC
>NW_017152018.1:0-264 GCF_001652005.2 Ceratina calcarata
CACTGTGGATTTCATTTTCCTTTTCTGAAATAAGTAACGGCATACGAGTTTTCAGAATTTATATCTACGATTCATTAATTAATTTTCAAATACTGTCGATGATAATTATTTTTTATATTTAGGTCAAATGTTTCGTTGGTAAATAATAAGACACAGGAAAGTAATTAATGCACATATCAATTTATTTGTATAAATATAACAAATCGGAAGTACATTTCGTCAACATTTTTAAAAAGTAGATTTTTCCTTACCTTCTGCACGTTC
>NW_017152020.1:0-966 GCF_001652005.2 Ceratina calcarata
TAAATGTATGGAACTTTTTCCGAAACGTGAAGGTATGATCGCATAATTCTGACACAGGCGAGCTGAAATCACAGGCCCTCGTGTGCATACATGCTCGCGTAGGAGAAAGAGGAACGGTACGAACTTGATTTAATGCCTGCGGGAGTTGGAGCCGGAGGAAACTGAATCTCGATCTACTGTGCCAATCCTTTATAACAAGAAAGTTACTCGTACGACTCCAGTACCATCCCCTCTGGAATATCTGTACACGCGTGTTTTCTTCGCGGAAATATCACGGACCGTCTCGTCTCTTGGGAATTAATTAGAATAGATTGCTTACGCTCAGATTTTTTTTATTACTTAACTATTGGAAAGCGTTGGGAAACTAGGAAAGTATTTATAGTAGTTTCAGATATTTCTACTGCTTATTATAAAGGGCAATTATTTTATTACGTATTACAATGTATATTTCTATTTTATTCTTTCTTTTTTATTGGCATGTCGAAATAGAAAATATCGAGATAATAGAAAAGATTCTCAATTTAAATTTCATTTGTTCAGCTACGATAATGAAAGATATGAATGTGCGTAAATTACTTTTGCAATCGATAATTTACCTCCTTCGTGCAATTACTTTTTAAGGCGCGTTTCAAGGAAGTTAGCTCGCCTGTAGGCAACTATAAATTATACGGTAACTACATAAAAACTGGAATGCTATTTATTAACGCAATTAAGATTTACACTTACTCATTAGCCAAAGTAAATTAAGTATTACACTTTCCAATCTCTCATTCTTTTCGTTAATAACTGTTAATTGAATTTAGAAGCCAATTAATTTTTTCTTCTTTATCGATGCCTTAGTTTTTTCACTATTATATTCTATATCTGTTATGTTATTCTAAATCTATGAAAAAAACTAGAAATTGTTTATTTCACGAAATGTCAAGTGTAAAGCATACATTAACATTAATTAGGGTTACCGATTAC
>NW_017152020.1:2500-3257 GCF_001652005.2 Ceratina calcarata
TTCGTTTGAAAATTAGAAATTTCATGATTTCATCGGTATGAAAAAGATAAATCAAATATTGTATAAAAAAAATTAGAATGGACATTAGGTCTTTTTAAGGACGAGGGGAAAAGTGAAAAAAGAAAACGAAACGTTCCTCGCTGACCATTTATCACGAAAGAAATCTTCACCGTGTGTCTGGAATATGGGAACCACACCCTTCTTCCGGCACCTCAATTTATCGGGTGCAGGCACGATTTTCAAAGATATTCGAAACCTCTTTCTATTTCTATATTTTTTTATATCCATCGTAGGTTGGAAGCTCCAGCCAGCACCCTTAACGATGTCCCGCCACACCCCCACGAAAAATTGAATCCTCTCCCTTATTTCGCGAGATTTCTCGGTTCACCGGTTCTTTTTTCTTCGTGTAATGAAATACCAAGGAAAAAAGGGAGCTGAACCAATTAATATCGTTTGCGCCACTTGATTATTAGGAAAACTATTTTCTCTTGAAATTAAGTTCTTCGTGATTGAGTCAGGTTATTTATTTTTTGTAGAATCAGAAGGGATTAGGATACTTATGATTGAAAATCGTATCATGTTGCTGTAATTATTAGATTTCCAATGCGCCTAAGTAATAGTAACCGGTGCTACGCACTTGCATAGATGCAGTCAAGAGAGCATGATGCAAGCCTAGATCCTACTTTAAGTTCTGATACTTTATGAACAAACAAACATAATTCCTATACATTTTTAAAGAGTAGGTGAACACATTAGA
>NW_017152021.1:0-264 GCF_001652005.2 Ceratina calcarata
AGCGCGTCGCAGTAGAATATTGTGTGCATTGGGGTGTCGTCCGGTCTCCCGCATACACATGTACTTGTGCGTCTTAGTCCGAGTGTATGGAGTTTACTGAAGAAATCTCCGTGTCCGGAGAGCGCCTGAGATGTGTAGTAGTCCGGTGTTATCCATTTCATTGCCATTCTATCCGGCACGCTGGGGAAGATGTCGTGTGTGTAGCGGCCTTTCGTCGAGTGCGTCCATCTGTGCTGCCATGTATCCAGGAGTATCGATTCTATT
>NW_017152022.1:0-264 GCF_001652005.2 Ceratina calcarata
GATTTCACAAACTGCACTCTACGTGGTAAAATAAAAATTATACTGACCATGCAGTTAACAAGTACTTATTTATTTACTAATTGAAAGATATTCATATTTCTCAATAAAGCGCTTGTTGTCAATTATATTTTTATTAGCATGAAATAAATCGTGAGTACAAAAAGCCCTGACCTGAGCTGACATATAAATGAAATATATCATACAACAATATAAAATTGTTACTCTTCCCGAGCATTTATAACAATATTATAAACACTCAGGATC
>NW_017152023.1:0-264 GCF_001652005.2 Ceratina calcarata
AACGTTATATAATAAATATCGGTACCATTTAAATCAAGCCCTAAATATTTTTTGTGCGATTAAAAATAAAGGAGATATTTAGGTCCTTTAGCTGAGACATCCTGTATATTCTAAAAAGCGTCAAAAATTCCAGACTTTTTAGGCTTGTATTTCTTCAAGTCAGTTGTTCCAACTTTGCGCACGCACTCCAAATACCAGAAAGTTTTCTTTGGGTTTCTGCTGATTACCATAAGAGTGCATGCAAATTTTAAGTCACTATAATTT
>NW_017152024.1:0-264 GCF_001652005.2 Ceratina calcarata
CTCGCGTCTCACGAGTTCGGAATAAATGTTCCTTTGAAAACATACGCTAGTCCACTCGGTTAATTTCCTTCTAATAATTATGGCCCACGCGCCATAGCTTCAACTCGCTATACGTAGGTTTGCCCCCACAGGTTAGAGTATGAGATTAAAGTAAGCAACACATTGTCTTGCGTAAAATATTGTTTGTATTCAAAAAGATATGACGTTGCCACTGAGGGGGGAGTACGTATGGGGAGTCGCCCCTTCCCCTCGCGCGTACGCAGC
>NW_017152025.1:0-264 GCF_001652005.2 Ceratina calcarata
GTTCACATCGTAGCTCTTACATATATATACCCGGTGTGAGAAACTAATCCTAACAGTATGAATACGTGAAAGTATCCTGTACATGTATTTTTCGCGAGTTACGAGCATAAGTGCTAAAAATTTCTCAGATTCCTTTAAATCATGAAGTACATATATAGGGAAAAATCTCTCTATATATTTGTTACGTTTTGAAGAGATATTCCAATTACTAGTAAATAAACATTTTTCTTGGAGATTTCATTCAATGTTTACGTGATTTTATGC
>NW_017152026.1:0-264 GCF_001652005.2 Ceratina calcarata
TTTACCTCGCTACTGAAATGTATCTCGCATTGTAGGCATTACTTCTATTTCTTTTGTAATTGTTAGGAATTCGAGGTTTAAAATCGAAGGAGCTAGTCATATGCACTTCGTGGAGACGGCATATTTCTTCCTCGAAAATCGACGGTATCGTTGATAGACAATAGTTTCGACGAGACGGAAATTCGTCACGTCAAACAATAGAAGAAACATGAATATAATTACTTAATCCGATTAGGACGCGAGCCGCTCGGTCGAGTAAGAGTC
>NW_017152027.1:0-264 GCF_001652005.2 Ceratina calcarata
ACTCTTACTCGAAGAGAATTCCTACTCCGATTCACGCAGCGAAGTCGCAGGGAAAGTCTAAGTCTAAACTCACACGAATATTCTCAGCAGGATGAGACAGTGTTTTCACGTTCTAGAACTCTGAATCCAGACTAATCTAAAGGGCTGTGATCTAGCGCCCTTTTATACCCAAATGAGGCTCTTTCCCGTGGTGGGGGATGACCATATTTGGGCATATTCTAGAAGCTCCCATGCTAGACTCGCCCCGTGAGTTACCTACGCGAG
>NW_017152028.1:0-264 GCF_001652005.2 Ceratina calcarata
CGGCGAGGAAACTCCGACTCATACAGGAGGAGTAAATGTGGAAGCTCAGCGAAGACTGGAGTCCCGACTGAAGCATCAAAGATTAAGTGCACAGGAGAGAAAGCATCCATACAACAGAAGTCGCGGCAGGGACAGCAGCAGACAGACGCCGAGATTCAAAGACGAACCACAGACTCCAGTGTTCGACACAAAGGATTCTGTGTTTAAAAGTAATTGGGACGATGACGAGGATGGGGAACCTCGGAAGTCGAGCTGGGATCACCC
>NW_017152029.1:0-263 GCF_001652005.2 Ceratina calcarata
TGTTCACTGTTACAATTTCTACTCATTGGCTTAAGATTGTATATAACATTATAAAAAAATAAACCAATGACATGAACAGAAATTGGAATTTTCAAACAATGTTAACTTTGGATGCTTGAATAAAATAAAATATATTAAAAAAATAGCATTCTAATTGTTTCATTCAATAAGAATGTCTGTAGAATATAACATTTAACGAAAGGTGTCTTTGAGTCAGAATTTATTTAAAAAGACGTTAAATTACAAAGCAACGACTGTGCATC
>NW_017152030.1:0-263 GCF_001652005.2 Ceratina calcarata
TTAACTTAAAAGACGAACATCTGGTGGACAATGAAATATCGCAAAAAGAATTACCTTTGAGGAAAAAGAATTTAGAAAGAAGGAACAAAATTGTTTCGTTACTTCTATGGAAAAATAAAGTACGTGCTCAACGAAAAATTCTTAACCGTGCCAAACTCAAAATAATGAAATTAAAAAGTAATATGAACAAGATAAAGTCACAAATAAATGTTGAATTTAACGGGTTTAAAACGATATCTCTTTGCGGTTCAGACAACGACCAC
>NW_017152031.1:0-624 GCF_001652005.2 Ceratina calcarata
TGCCACGGTGCACGGAGCGATTGGTGCCGGATGGAGGGAAGCTGAGAGATTAATAGACCTTCATGAGAAAAAGAATGATGCTACTTAAAATTTGTTAGAAT
Organism: Ceratina calcarata; assembly: GCF_001652005.2. Classification (NCBI taxonomy): domain Eukaryota; kingdom Metazoa; phylum Arthropoda; class Insecta; order Hymenoptera; family Apidae; genus Ceratina; species Ceratina calcarata. The sequence goes on from NW_017152031.1 coordinate 102, forward strand.
AATGTTTGAACAATTTTAAGTAAAGCTTATTAGTTAGAGAGTGCTGATTAGAAGGTCCGTTCGTTGATCGTCTTTTCCTCACTTCCTGTAAAATCAGCAATGACGAAAGTTCAGTTTTCCTGTTTTCTCTTATAAGTATTATTCATTCTTTATCTGAATTTGTAGTTTTGATGGTTTTTGTTTGTAGTTATTAGTGGTTTTTAGACATAATAAGAGAAAGTATAGTAAAGAAAATTTCTTTAATGATGAAGCTAGTCAATGTGTACTACAGATTATTGACTGCCTTATTACACTTTTTACTTTAGGAACAGTTCCCTGTAATGTAAATGTAAAAACACGATCGGAACTATGACATATGTATGTATATTTGAAACACATCTATTAGAGAATTTTTCCAACTGAAGTAAATACGCTTTCATCTTCCACGTATTTACAAGTAATTGTTAATGAAGAGTTTCGAATAATGAAAATTTTGAATTACTTATTTACTGAAATTCGTTAAAACCCCAATTCAGAATAAATA
>NW_017152032.1:0-263 GCF_001652005.2 Ceratina calcarata
TGGACCAAGATATGAGCACCGCGAACGACACGATCATTCCGGGTGGCTCGAAACTGGAGGCTTAAATCTCGAATCTGAACCCTGGGAAAGCGTACCACTTGCGGGTACTGGCGTTCAGTAACGGAGGGGACGGTAGGATGTCCAATCCCACTCACACCTTCTAAATGGGAGATGCAGCTGCATTTAAAAGCGGTGGGAACGCTGTTCTTCAACTCTAATGGCCTATTCCCATTGCGATTTCCGACGCCGGAATCCGGCTCAGA
>NW_017152033.1:0-263 GCF_001652005.2 Ceratina calcarata
ATCCACAAGTAAAATACAATCAATTTTTATACAATAATGACATCGCGTTGATAGAACTGGAGAAGCCTCTAACATTCTCGAGGAACGTCAGCGCCGTGTGTCTCCCCAAACAGCGTATTCAGGTTCGCATCGATGCTCATCAATACGACTAATATAAAAAATGTTACTTATTTCTATCTATCGATTTCAGTTGAGGCAGATATGCGTGATGGTAGGATGGGGATTCTCCCCGAACGGTGAAGTGGACTTACAGAGATATCTGA
>NW_017152034.1:0-263 GCF_001652005.2 Ceratina calcarata
AGGATAATATATTTATTGCTTAACCTATACGCTCCACGCTTTTCGCACCACGTTTTCTCTAGCGGAAGTCCACCACTACTGTCCATGCGCCGTCGCTACGGGGCGCTCTCTTCTTCGCGACTTCGCAGAATATCTTTCACGCAGTTAGGCATGCATGTCACAACATCCTCCCACTATATATTTTGACGATTACATAAAATAAAATGTATACCTATTATTTCTCTACTGAAAACGTTCTGGTTTTTTAACTACTCGCCCACTTC
>NW_017152035.1:0-263 GCF_001652005.2 Ceratina calcarata
CTCAAAAGCACACAACCGGCACCCCCCTGGCGAAACAGCTCACCCCCTTCAATGGCAGCGAGCTCCAATCCCTGGAGGGGCAAGACGTCCCCCCCAATATCCCGCGCCAAAGGCGCCACGGCGCAGTGGGGCCACCACCACTGCACCGCTCATCCCGGGATCGTCACTTACAGACGGTGAAGGCCCTCACCCCGACCGCCGACGACCTCCGCGGCGCTCGCGCATCTGCAATGCACAACATGCATCCCAGGTGCACAGGCGCC
>NW_017152036.1:0-263 GCF_001652005.2 Ceratina calcarata
TAACCCGAGTCGGCGTATTAGGTGCGCCGCCGAGTGGTTACGTGGTCCTAATACGGAACTTAATGCTAGCGCAAGGTAAAGAAATCGTAAACGGCTATCTGGTAGAAATGATATTTATTCAATAAAAGACGTAGAACTATGGGTGTACAGATGGTTCCGGGGCGCTGCTACCGGCGCGGGTCCCGGGGTGTCGTCGGCTAGACGTCGTGAGCTACGGATGAAGTGTACGCGTGTTAGGGCTAGCGTATCGTCGCGGGATACGT
>NW_017152037.1:0-263 GCF_001652005.2 Ceratina calcarata
TCACGAATCTGATTATTTTTTACCGATGATGACACCGTCGTAGACTCCGACGGAATGAGCGTTCTAACGCGCACGCACCGACCTCGGCGCGTGTCATAGAAGAGTCGGACCGTTTCTCACTTACACTTATTCCTTTTTCCCACTCTGTACAATCAAATTCGAATTCTTTGAACCGTTAACGGTTGGACGGTGATGTTGATCGCGTATTGACAACGATCCTCCGTGCCGTTTCTTGTCGCGCAATTCGCCGCGTGTCTCGATAC
>NW_017152038.1:0-263 GCF_001652005.2 Ceratina calcarata
AATTACTCTCAGAATTAGTGTTTATAAATTTCATCAGCTAATCTCTATTCATGATTATTTATTTCTAAATAACAAATAGAAATGTTTACTGATTAATCATTTGCTCAAATCGCCATGTAAAATATACGTCTCATTGATAACATTAGTAAATTGTGCACTTAGCGAACAATACCATGTTTTATCGAACACGTATGTATGTATATTATTATACTATATAAACACCTTTACACTTTTCACGAAATCATCCATTTGTATTCGGCCCT
>NW_017152039.1:0-263 GCF_001652005.2 Ceratina calcarata
GGCCAACGGAGGTGAAAATTGAACCCCTATTGCAGAGGATAACTAGAGCTCCTTTAAAACCGCAGCAGAGACTGAGAGTATTGAAGACGTTCCTGCTACCGAGGTATACCCACTCGCTGGTTCTTGGAAGAACTACCTATGGAGAACTGAGACGCCTTGATGGCATGGTGCGCAGAGAGGTCAGGAGATGGCTGAGACTGCCCCATGACACGCCGGTGGCATACTTCCATGCGCCGGTTAGCGAGGGTGGGTTAGGTATACTG
>NW_017152040.1:0-263 GCF_001652005.2 Ceratina calcarata
TCGATATCTCGCTTCCTGTTTTCATCATTATTTGGTCTTTAGTTTAGTATAATCACACAAAATTTATTATTTATGAGTATAATTACATCGTATGTAATTAGGTGACCACTTAACAACGATGGGACTCATTCTAAAGAATAAATTAATATTAAGAAATAATCAATCATAATAATAAAATAATATATCATGCTTTTTTGATTAACGAAGCTAATTAAATTATTATGTACTTATGGGCTTCGGATGCAATCAATATTTTACTACTC
>NW_017152041.1:0-263 GCF_001652005.2 Ceratina calcarata
ATTGCCCCTGATGCCCTTGTGACCCGGGCACCATCCTACCACCGTTTCAATGTTCGTGGCAGCTAAACGATCTAATTTGTCTCTGCACTCAAGGACCAGTCTAGACATGAACACATTGCTTGATAGGGCTTTTATCGCAGCTTGGCTGTCAGAAAGAATCACGATTCTTTTCTTTTGTGTCTTGTTTTCTATGAGCATTTCTGTACTACTCGTTATGCCTAACACTTCTGCTTGAAATACCGTGTTGTCCTTGCTAATGTGCT
>NW_017152042.1:0-1649 GCF_001652005.2 Ceratina calcarata
TTACTTATAGTTTTCATCAGATGTACTTATACAACTCTAATTTCACTGAATAATGACTGTTCCTAATGATTCCTGCAATATCATCTATTTGAATATACACATACGTCATTCATTTCCAGTGATCTTGATATACTCATTATCAGACCTGTCCTTAATTTTTTGTGAGATTTTAGAAAGCTTAGTTTACTATGTAATTGAAACAAAAATTTGTTCACAATTCTTATTGTTCGATATCACGAGGAAAAAATTGAACGTTGCATTTTTTAATATTTTCATTGAGCTCCCAAACAAAAATCTAGTACATCCCGTTTTTAGATCTAAGTAAGTTGTATATACGTACAGAAGTTCATAAAAATCGATTAATATCGTTTTGAGGGATAGAGACGAATAGGAATTTCAAAAATCGAAGTTTTTCATAACTTTGAGTTTAAAATTGAGATACATTGGATAATTTTCACATGTTCCTAACTTTTTAGGCTTACACCTATTTCGATAAACGTTTGTGCACATATCTAACTTTGTTACGTCCTGACTACGAGTTCTTGCCTTTCTTTAAAGTGCTTAAGCACACCTTGACCTAACTATCTATTTTAAAGGAATAGGTAGTGGATATAAAAGGATTGACACGAGATTTCTATAACAATGTATATTCTTTAATGTTTAACGCACGGTTACATACCAGCTGCTTCTTAGTTCAGCCTACTCAGCGGTTCGGGTGTCAATGGCCTTTATGCTGACACTAGCCACTTCGCGATACTACGTATTTATTTCTATACTGGACTTCTCGAGTTCCCAGCGGTTTCTAGGCGATGCGTTCGTCCCTCGGGTAAGCCGTTTAAGAATCTTGTGATTCAGGGAATCAGCTAAACGATGCTTTGAAACCGATGAGGACTCGGGCAGAGTCGCGGGTTAAGAGACGAAAAACCGAACTGTCATACAGGCCCCGATGGCCAAGCTTTATAGCCGAAAAGCTAAAGAGTCAGCATCTTAATTTTCTTTAATCATTTCGACATGTCCTGGTCTTCGTATGCATCTCGAAATGCCTTAATTATGTCGAAACGCTTAGTCGCCGTTCCGACATGCTCTACATTTCGAGCGCATCTCAAACCGATGACCTAATGTGTCGAAATGATTAGTCGGCACATTTCAATACTCGCTGACTGTTACCGAGCGCGTATTACCAAAGCGACAAATGACAAGGTGTTACCGACGTGAACTTGAGTGTATGGACGGGAATTGCGACTTCTAAAGACGAGCGTCTCAACGTAGCCGGTTTAGACACCGCTGCGTAGGCTCCGTGCACGACGGTTCGAATTTGGGATCGTCGGGACCGTGTTCCTCGTCTCAAACCGATGACGGTTGACGAAACGACGAGTTCGGGACACAGGAAGACCGAGGAGCTTCCTCTGCGACCCAGTTGCCCTGTGGAGGCGTGTCGCCTGGAAGGAGTGCACTTCAGAGAGAGTAGACTTTATTGCAATTCCGGGGACCGTCAATGCACGTAGTTTTTGGCTGTTAGGCAATAAATTATTTGGCAGACCTCCCGAATGCAAGCACCCGTGGAAAATTGAAGTAGGGTTCATGGCTTATGTCAATTGTTGGGTCGAGCGAATAGACAATGCCTGTAGTTTGAGCCTGCAGTCTTGGGC
>NW_017152042.1:3288-4446 GCF_001652005.2 Ceratina calcarata
ATGTTCCCTTGTGAGAGTGTGAACGTTTTGGTGCCGAAACCCGGGGAGTCGGGAAACAGTGAGCGAGTTTGGTGGACAAACAATTAGGACGGGAAGGTGCCGAGCTGAATAGTGAGAGCCGGTCAAGCGCAATCAAGACAAGAAGGATGCCGTCAACTAGAGCAAGGAAGGCCGCTAGCAAAGCAATGACGACGGCAAGGACCCAGCGTGCACGCAGTGCGCAACCAGGGATTTCGGCTACGGCAGACGTAGCAGCGGAAGTTCAGCAACCACCTTCAGCAACGCAGCAGCGGGGAAGCAGAAGGCGAGGACGACCTGCACCGCAGCGGACGCTCTGGGAAAGAGCGAAGGGATCCTTCGCCGCGAGAAGCCGCGATAACGAGACGTGGACGTGCGCCGACCTGCGCAGGATGCAGCAGAATAGGTAGTATGACGGATACAACCGATCAACATGATCGATCAACATTGGTAAGCGGAGGTGCCCCTCGGAGGACAGTGCGCCGTGGGAAATCGCCTTCGCCCGCTGTCCGCGAAATCGGCGAACGGACGCGGTCGCCTGGGCGACGTAGCCGTGCGCTGAGACGCCGGGCGGACGCGTCGCCTGAGGTCATCGGCGACGAGGAACGAAGCGGCACAGTGTCACCTCTGCCGCATGTGCAATTTGAGGCGCCCTTACGGGAAAAGGATTGTAATAGCCAAGGGCTCCGTGAGCCCTTGAGCCGGTACGATTACTTTTACAGGAACGGCGCAGATAATTCCGATTCAACAACGAAGCAAGGGCGAGTGCTCGGTTTGGCAGACCTTGAGGCAGCATACAGAGCAGGCCTAGAGGCGCGGGATCGTGCACTGGAAAGCTGGTGTACTCCACCACATTCGACGTCGGCAACGGTGTGAGGACGCACGCCGCCCAGCCCATCATCGACGGCGGGGCCACGAGGTTTCCGAGGACTCTCACCGGCAGGATTGCAGAATCGCCCACCCACGTCTACGGTTCATGCAGACAAGGAGTCAACGACACCACGGATCGACGATCATCGGAGAGCAGAAAAGCGTGTGAGCGTAAGCGATTCACGATATATGTTGTCGACCAAACGCGGTAGAGTTCAGCTTCGCGACTTAAATAGACGAGTAAGCCGCGAAGAATTAGGTAGCGATAGG
>NW_017152043.1:0-263 GCF_001652005.2 Ceratina calcarata
GTTAATTGATCAAGCGATATCTGGAGTTATTAAATTTTGTGTCGAAACAACATGATTTTTGTCATTCTTTAATGAAATAATTGATTCTTCTTATTTATTATTACGTCCATTTGATACTACTTTATTAAAATATGCTTACTACTATATTACACTTCGAGAACCTAATTTTTGATATGTTTACGATTTTTAAATTCGCTCTTTTAATATGAAGAGTGATTGATTAGAAATCCAAAATGGCCAACGAGTGGAAGTGTCCGTGTACA
>NW_017152044.1:0-263 GCF_001652005.2 Ceratina calcarata
TTATTAATTTCCCATGCGGAATTGAACTAAGTTCTTGATCTCCAAGATGAAAGACGCCAAACACCTCGTACCTGTTTCTCACAAACCTATCACATTCAACTAATAAATGCTTCACCGTTTGCAACTCCCGCGATCCACAACAGCATTGCCCGTTCTCTTTAAGCAGTTACCTCTATGTAAGGACACCAGCATTGTTTAAAGAAAGGCATTTTAAAATCAAAAGGAAGGTTTACCGAGTTTTCTCGGCCTTATCGAATTAAATT
>NW_017152046.1:0-263 GCF_001652005.2 Ceratina calcarata
CTCAAATAATAGGTTTTGTCCGCGTTTTTCGCGTTTCAACCCACTGTGCGCCGCCTAGTGTCGGCTCCAGGAGTCTCGCCGCGTCGGACCGGTTGCTGGTTTTCTCGGGGACGGAGCCGGTATGCTCCGTCACAACAGTATCATTTCATTCGCAAAATAGCCGGAATTATAACGTCTCCAAGATTGATGTTACACTACGTTCGAGTTATGCTATTAAACGGGCCAGTCATTCATTATCCAACAATGAAAAAGAAAAAATAAAA
>NW_017152047.1:0-263 GCF_001652005.2 Ceratina calcarata
AAAAGAAGGAACCCATATTTAAATATGATGCAATTTTATATGCAATAATATATTTAAATATCATACAGCCATGAAAATAAAATAAGTTTTGCACGAAGAGGAACGAGTAGTTCAGCAATGAAGTAATGAAGGAATTAATATATTTATTTGTAAAAATATTTTATACAGGGTGGGCAGGAAAACCGGACAGGGGATGATTCTACGTTAAAAAAGAAGGAACCCATATTTAAATATGATGCAATTTTATATGCAATAATATATTT
>NW_017152048.1:0-263 GCF_001652005.2 Ceratina calcarata
ATTTGTTGCAGGATCTAACTCTGTTTACAGAATATTCGATTTCGAATCACATTTCGAACAACACGTACACAATTAAAGCAAAATTCTTTGAGTCTTTAAAAGGAATCCGTGAATAGCGTAGATAACTTTATATAAAAGTTTATGTGAGCAATACACGAATTATAAACTGGAATTGAAGATTAAAAACATCAAAGACCTTAAATCGAAGCTGAACTGGTTAATACATGAACGTATTAAAAATACCAGAGATTGGGAGGTTCAAT
>NW_017152049.1:0-263 GCF_001652005.2 Ceratina calcarata
CTTAATGCAGGTTGTTAAATTTATCATAACAAATAAATTCTTAAATATGTACTATAGATTTATTTGGTAAAACGCAAATAAAACACAGGAATTGTTTGATTTAAGAATTGAATCTACTGTAGTTGAGCATTAGGGACAGCCTACTTATTAATCTTGATCTACAGCCACATGGCACATACAGTGCAGTGTCAAAACCGAGGAGAAATGATTCTTTAGGTGTTTCTGAACAATAACTTCCTTGGGCAAAATGCAAACTTAGGCAT
>NW_017152050.1:0-263 GCF_001652005.2 Ceratina calcarata
CAGCCGCGTCCGCGAAGCGCCTGCTGATCCACAGCTTGTTGCTGCTGCAGCAGTTCCTGCAGCAGCTCCTGCTGCTGCTGCTGCTGCTGCTGTCGCTGCTGCCGCTGCTGCTGCTGCTGTCGCTGCTGCCGCTGCTGCTGCTGCTGCCGCTGCTGCTGCTGCTGCCGCTGCTGCTGCTGCTGCTGCTGCTGCTGCTGCTGCTGCTGCCGCTGCTGCCGCTGTTGCTGTTGCTGCTGTTGTTGTTGCTGCTGTTGTTGCTGCAG
>NW_017152051.1:0-263 GCF_001652005.2 Ceratina calcarata
GATCGGGTCCCTACGACGTGTGTAATTCGCGGGGAAAAATTGCGATTAAAATATTCAGTTTCATGGCAAATTGATTTTACTGCACGTCAGTCATGAGGTCGGTCTTTAAATAGAACGAAACGAATACTGAGGATCGATTGCATTGACACGGTGAACAAATTTTAGTCGGCAGACGTTACTTATTTCTTTTATTAATTTGATTAATTAGGCGCATCAATCTAAAAAGATTATTAGCGATCATTGTGAATGTAAATTATTACTTT
>NW_017152052.1:0-263 GCF_001652005.2 Ceratina calcarata
ATATATATATATATATATTAGAAAAATATATCTAATTATATCGTATCTTCATACCAAGATGATTGTCTAATTGACATAACATTTTTGGAATATTTTCATCTAACTCTGCAGTTTCATTAACTACTGGTTCCATATTCCATATAACAACTCTCCCAGAATCTCCACCTACAATTGGTTTATAAATTAAATTTATAATATAATAGATGAAAATAGAATTTGAAATATTACTAAAAAGAAAGGGTAAAAAGCAGAGTTGAAATGAA
>NW_017152053.1:0-1565 GCF_001652005.2 Ceratina calcarata
TATTGTCTTCGCATTTCTTCTATTTGATGTTCCGAATTCCCGGAACATCGAATTCTAGCGATTGACGATACCGTCAATCCTCCAGGAATAAATTGCGAAGTTTTGAGAACTGCATGTGTAACTCATGCGGAACCTTCTTACTTAATCACGAATCTCTAACAATAAGCATTATTATTTTAACATCCCAGAATTAGGTTCTTTTATCGACTTTTAATTACTGTTAGCGAATGCTTTCTTACATGAATATTTATGGGTGTTAGTTGTAGGGGCACAGTTATTCAAATAAATCGTTAAGTGTGTTTTGCTATTCTATGTTCTTTAATGATGGAATTGTTTTCATACCTGTGTTTCAGATTCTCAAGTTAGCTTAATTTATTTGTTTTGTACACCTTAGTTGTATTGCGTTAGTAAAGTTTCCTAATTTGGTTCCAGTTCCGTTTCGAAGTTCGCGCTTTCCAGCTTCAGGCCAATCCATGATTTCCGCCCTTCTGATTGGTCCGTTCGTTCTATATACTAATGGGCTACGTTTCATCTTGTATCGGGCGACTGACAGTTTTCATAACCTGTATAGCGCAAGTGATTCAGTGACAGCTATTTCTATTTCTTACTGGTCTGTACTTTTAGTTAGTAGTTGCTTTTTTGTGTTTCTGAGCGGCAGCTATTGTTGCTTCTCAGTTCATCGCAAGACCGAATGACATTCTGCGCGTTAGGGGGACTTGGTGTCCTAAGTTGGAATAATATCTAATAAGATGATTTAGCATGTAGGTTTCCGTAATACTTTAAGGAGTGTGTTAACTAAAATTTGGATTCTTTTAGGTGTCGGAGCAATCTTATTTGGCTGTTCCTCAGTTTTGAGGAACCTTGGTTTCCTTATTAGAAGTAATTCTACGAGGGTGGCCAGAAAGGTAAGTCTTTATAACTTTTTAATAGACTTGATAATGAAAATTGAGATCCTTTAAATGCTAAAATCGTTTTTGTTTGGATGCTTCTTCGTTATGGAGGATCTTGCTGCNATTATCGTCGCACGGCAGTCGTGCAGTGGTTCTTTTCATGCAATTTGTATTTCAAAAGGAGGAGGTTTCTATATTTGTTGATAATAGTGGGTATTAAAGAATTTTATTGGAGAGTGTGTAATTACTGATTTGTTGATTCTTTCCCTATCTGTCTTCCTTTCTTATTTATATATTAGTTGTAAGATCAAGTTTGGGTGTGGAAACGGTTTCCGGTTCAGGTTTTCTTTTCTTATTTCGCAATGGCCAAGTACACGTGGTTTCCAATTGGGATGATAATCGCAGCTCAGTAATGTTTTCCTTTTTTATCGATTGGACGTATTTTCTTTCACTATAGTATTGTGTTTATCTTGTTAGGCGGGATTTTTTGGGTCAAGTTGTTTCTAATGGAACGGAGGGTATATTTAATAACAGGATGTAATTCTTTCTTTTTTGTATTACTCTTATACTCTTTAATTTCTTATTCTAGTTCTTACAGGTTTATTCACAGTTTCTTTGTGTCTATCTTTTTCCTCAGTCTTTAGTACTCCCCGATGTAGCTGTGGTCCACGAGTT
>NW_017152054.1:0-263 GCF_001652005.2 Ceratina calcarata
AATTCGCTGAATTGTCTCCTGTCTCTAATGAGAAATTCCTTTCGGTCAAATGTACTTACGCATTTTGTCCTCTCAGAAGCGTGTGCTCGTTCGAGCTTTAACGAAACAATTAAGAAAGGGGACTCATTTTAAGGGATTCAAATTATAAATAATACTATTTTTTAAATTCTCATATCCGTTCTTAAATATTTACTTCAGTTGCAGAATATACTTTTTCCTCGTAGCTCTTCGTTTGACGCAGAGTGGTCATAAATGGAGAATCG
>NW_017152055.1:0-263 GCF_001652005.2 Ceratina calcarata
TACCTTTAGCTCACGTAAGCGCAGACCGCGCGGGAGTTCATACCCGCTGGCCTCGGACTCCCGCTAACCGTCTTTAAAAGCAAGCAGCTCTTTACGGCCATGTACTGTAACCCCGATGACAACCAGCAGAAAAAGGCCAACGTCCTGCAGGACGTTGCTGTAGATTCCATCCGCCGAGAGATAGGCCTAGCGTGTATCGCTCAGGTTCCGTTGCGCCCACGCGTGATATTCATCCAGGCCATTCTGCCTTCAGCAGATGAGGG
>NW_017152056.1:0-263 GCF_001652005.2 Ceratina calcarata
TTTCGACTACGGATTTTTATGCCAAATAAAACGTACGTGTTGTTAATTTAAAAAACAAAATCTTTTATACTTTACAAATACGTAAATTATACTATATAATTTTGTGTTATTTACACTTTTGCATATAACATAGCTTTAATATTTAAATTTTGATGTTCAATTTCAAAGTAAATTGTTTATTATGTATCTTTTGGTATTACTAGGGATTAATTTTATACTAGAATGAAGAGAGTAATAATAATATGCATTAATTATACAATACA
>NW_017152057.1:0-263 GCF_001652005.2 Ceratina calcarata
AATTAAATTTCGATGGAATGTCATTTATGTAGATATTGAAGAGGATTGGTCCAAGTATGGATCCTTGGGGCACACCGGCCAATACATCCCTGGTAGACGAGGCAGTCCCATCAGCTTTAACATAGAAAGTTCTCTCAGAAAGGTAGTTGTGAATCATCAAAACTGTTTTATGATGAAAACCAAGAAGATGAAGTTTATAAATAAGAGTGTGATGCCATACAGAATCAAACGCCTTTGCCAAATCGAGCAGAACCATGACAGTA
>NW_017152058.1:0-263 GCF_001652005.2 Ceratina calcarata
TTCGATTATTGTCACCTATCGCTACACTCATGTTCTGACACCAACATGTGGCTATCTCGTACACTCTCCCCATTTTTGGTTGTTTTAACTATGGAAATGTCCATTAATTTCGAATATAAGTAAAATCCATGAATCTGAGTATTTACCTTCCGTGGCTTGGAAAGTCTTGATATTCGGTCGACACTTGTGGTCTGTTGAAAACTAATATCGAGTTGCCCGTGGTTATTAGCACCACAAACGTAAAGAAAACCCTTGGAACTCAG
>NW_017152059.1:0-263 GCF_001652005.2 Ceratina calcarata
TCCAGCATGTGACACTTATCATGAAAGCACGTAAAACAATAAAATTCGCGGCACCATGCACATCTGCATGCTTGATCACAACACGAAGCAGCAAAACTATTTCCACTCATCGCAGAAAGTTTTAAACTTTGTACTTTAATATTAGTTAAATTAAAATATAAAAATATATCTGTAAAAATAAAACCATCTGATACACCGGTAAAGAAATTACTGGAAAATTGGTAGAAAACACTGTAATTCATAACTTACATAGTACAAAAAAA
>NW_017152060.1:0-263 GCF_001652005.2 Ceratina calcarata
ATAATCGTGGTATTCATATCCAGTTAATAGCTGCTAAAATAACCTGAAATATCTTACGATTTTTGAAATATCTGATATAATATTAAAAATAGTACTATTTATTTTGAAAAATGGGTACAAAATATATAAGAGAAATTATAACGAGTATGTACAATTAGACATATGCATAATTTGCAATGTGTAATGTTTTTGGTTCTTGTTGTTTATTGTATGTTATTGTTTCTTTCTTTATGTTTATTTTGTGTTTTTTGTATCTTATATAT
>NW_017152061.1:0-263 GCF_001652005.2 Ceratina calcarata
CCGAATTTGCAATATATGATATGAGACTCGAATTTGATTTAGGACTCACCGCGCTGATCCTCCTGGAATCCTGAGACAGGGCAGAATCGCTGAGATAACCCTTCTCAGGCGAGCTAGTGAGCTTCGAAAATTGCACCTCACTAACAAAGTGACCGGATTCCTTGTCCGGGCTAAATGATGTAGCTCTCTTCCCTTTGAGGGCTTTAGGAACAGTAACGGCCAGCTCCGGTAATCTGGCACGCCTTGTGGCCATAGGCCGCTTA
>NW_017152062.1:0-263 GCF_001652005.2 Ceratina calcarata
CGCGTGTAGTGGTACGCCGTTCAAACTACGCGCGCGGCTAGGTTCAAAGCTTAAAACTAAGACATAACCGCATTCTAGACTGGGTCTACGCTATGGGCGGAAAAGTCAGCAAATCTTACATCAAGACTTTTATTTCCACTTTTCCTCACCATACGCGCTGCGATTGAAATTCCGCAAATCTTACATCACTGCTCTGAATACCGGCCATGCCGCTTGGCGCCACTAGTTAGAACCGATGGCTAGGGAGTTCGTCCCTCTAGCTA
>NW_017152063.1:0-263 GCF_001652005.2 Ceratina calcarata
GCGTTTAAGAATATGATGTTATATGTACTTTACAAATGATTTTCAGTTCATTGTAATTTACTCGAAAACCTTATCACTGGACAATTAACTTCCTAAAGATTCATAACACCTGAGCGGAATGATATAATTTGTAAGAAAACTAAAGATTGTAATTTTCACAATTTGCCACAAACTCTGGTTATTTTTGTTAGAGAACCTCTCAGGCAAATAATATACCTTAGGTGAGCGATCAACCCCTGCCAGGCCTTTGGACTTTGGAGGCC
>NW_017152064.1:0-3552 GCF_001652005.2 Ceratina calcarata
AAACATGAGGACGACGAGAAGAAAAGGAGTAGTCCTGGAAGTTAAAGATGAACAGGATGTTGACCACATTAAGAGGATTAAATTCCAAGACATCGGTCTTAGTGTCGAAAGACCAAAACAAATTGATCCAATGATGATCATTTATGACGTAGAAAAAGACTTAACAAAAGAGGAACTAAAAGACTTACTAATTAACAAAAACTTGACGCCTATTAATGAAGAACAAAAAATGGAAATGTATGAAAAAATAGTTTTTAGACAAGCGTTTAAAGCTCGAGAAGACAAAGTTAACTGGACTGTCCAAATACCAGGTAAATACCTAAAAGGACTGCTAGAACAAAATAGAATCTACATGAAGTGGCGAACATACAGAATAAAACAATTCCTGAATGTTATAAAATGTTTTAAATGTTACGGCTTTGGTCACATAGCTAAGGTATGTGAACAGGAGAAACAGTCTTGCGTAACACGTGGAAGCCAAGAACATGAAAAAGAAGACTGCCCGGATAAAAAGAAGCCCAAATGTATAAACTGCATCAGGAATAAAAAGAAAGAGGTGCAACATGACGTTGGAAGCAAAAACTGCCCCGAATATTTACGTTTGTTAGAAATTTATAAAAGTAAGCTAAAATGGCTCTAAAAATAGCGCACATAAACGCACAACGATCTGCTTCAGCAGCTGGAGACCTGGAACAACTGCTCCTTGATGAAAAAATAGATATACTCTGTATCCAGGAACCTTACACCTACAAGGGAATAGTCAGGGGGTACAATTCACCTGGCCTAATAAAGGTACAGCCAGACACGCAAAACGCATGGGTTGCCGTGATAATTAAAGAAAAAAATATCGAGGTTTTCCGATACTCGTATGAAGAATCCGAGCATATCATATGTCTTCGACTACAAACACCAAAACACAGATTCAATCTAATAAACGTCTATTGTCAGTATTCAGAGCCAATTGAGCCTATATTAGAGAAAATAGAGAATATATTAAAGGATATAGGACATGAAAACACAATAATAACTATGGACTCGAATGCGAAATCTGAGATGTGGTTTTCGAGGATGAATGATGACAGAGGAAGAGCTCTGGAGGAATTCTTATTCACGAATGATCTACACGTATGTAATATGCCAAGCCAGACATGCACGTACTCGTCAACTCATGGTCAATCAAACATTGACTTAACGATCTCCACCTCTGGACTACTGGGTAAGATAGCTAAATGGAAGGTTGTTGAAAAAGCCTGTATTAGCGATCACAATTTGATTCTCTTCGAACTTGCGACTGCAAATAGATTAATTATTCCCAGAAAAGCTAACAAGTTTAATATCAAGAAGATAAATTGGGATAAATTTAAAACAGGATTTGATGAACAATTTGATCACAGGACTATTCAGCAACTAACTACGGAGGACCCTAATTTGGCTGTCGAAATACTAAACAGAAAGCTTTTAACTATTAGCGAGGCCTCTATGCCACGAGTTAAAATACCCAAACGAAAAGTGGTCCCATGGTGGAATAAAGATCTACAAAGATTAAGAAAGGAAGCTAGAGGAGCCAAAAAGTCCCTAGAAAAAAAGAGAAGACTTGGAATACGAGCAGAAATTGAACAACAGAAACAAATCTACAAGGCTGCAAGAAATAAATACGTCGCGGAGATCAAAAAGGCAAAAATGCAAACATGGAAAACCTTTGTCACAACGGAAACGGAAAATGACCCGTGGAGTGTACCATACAAAATAGTCAGAGATAAAATCAGAAGACCTGATGTAGTGTGTAGCATCACCTTGCCAAGTGGGAAACTAACCAAGAGCTGGAAAGAAACAATGGAAGCAGTATTACTGAAATGTGTTCCAGAAGACGACAATAACTCTGAAACAGCAACTCACCTGGAAATCAAGGAAGCAAATAATAAGTATTTTAATTTAAACCTTGAAAAGGATATTGACGAAGTAGAAATTGACGAGGCCATTAGAAAAGCCAAAAACAACAAAGCACCGGGACCTGACGAAATTAAAAACGAGCTAATTAAAGCAATCTGGGCAAAAAACCGGAAAATACTATACAACTTATTCAATAACTGTTTTCGGAACAATAAGTTTCCTGACGCTTGGAAAACCGCTAGGCTCCAATTAATAACAAAAGGTGGAAATAGAAGCAAGGCAGATATAGGTTCTTATAGACCGATATCGCTTCTATCAGCAATTGGAAAGATTTACGAACGTATAATAACAGACAGAATACAAACTGAGTTTGACGTAAGAAACTTAAATAACAAAGCCCAATACGGTTTTACTCCTAAGAAATCTACAGAGGATGCACTTTTACAATTACGACGAAGCATAACGGATTCAACCAAAAAATATATAATAACGATCTTTGTAGATATTGAAGGAGCTTTCGATAACCTATGGTGGCCAGCGATAATTTCTAGACTGACAAAGGCTGAATGCAGTTCCACTCTTATCAAAATAATGAACGACTACTTTAATAATAGAGAGGTTCTTATAGAATCTAAATACGAGGAAATAATGAAACTAATGCAAAAAGGATGTCCGCAAGGCTCAATATTAGGCCCAAAAGCATGGAATTGGTGCATGAGTAGCCTTTTAACAAAAATAAACGAAACGTTTGACGAAGAACAACTAACTACAATAGCTTACGCAGACGACCTGGCAATTATAATTAAAGAAGACACAAGAAACAAGCTGGAACAAACAGGGAACCAGGTAATCAAGATCATGCAGGACTGGTGTTCTACGCATAAATTAAAAATCTCTGAAAAGAAGACTATGGCAATAATTTTTAAAGGAAATTTAAAAGGAAGAGACCCAATAATTAAAATTGGAAACACGAACATCCAATTTGTAAACGAGACAAAATACTTGGGAATTATTTTTGACAGTAAACTTAACTTTATAGCGCACGCAAAATATCTAAGAAATAAAATCGTCAATTTTGTAATGACAATTCGGAGAATTGCCAAAGAAGAGTGGGGGATTAAGAACTACGCAATGAGGTTACTATATAAGGCGGTAATAATCCCAATTATGACGTACGGAGCAGTTGCGTGGTACGACAAGACTAATTTAACAATGGTCAAAAGACACATTATTGCAGCACAACGAACAGCTTTATTGTTAGTCACAAGGGCTTGTAAGACGACCTCTACAGCAGCACTCCAAGTCATCTCTGGATTAATGCCTATAGATTTAGTGATTGCGGAAAAAGGCATTAAAGGGAGAATTAAAAGAAATTTAACAACCAGTTGGAACGAATTCTACTTTAGAGAAGAGGAAGATGAAAGTAATCTTCAAATAACCGAAACCATGAAACAAGTAACCACTTTATTAAGTAGAATTTGGCAAGAAAGATGGGATACTGAGGAGAAAGGACGAACAACCTATGAATTCATACCAGACATAAATCAAATATTAGAAAATAAATGGGTAATATTTAGTAGGAAGAGTATCTACCCAATAACAGGTTGCGGCCCTATTAACGCAACACTATTTAACAGAGGTGCTACAACCACAGACAGATGC
>NW_017152065.1:0-263 GCF_001652005.2 Ceratina calcarata
ATATAAGTATTATTTATACAATTAGTTCTTGAAAGAGTCACATAATATTTACAATTGCACAATTGAAATTCACTCATCAATAATTTAGCAATTATACATTTAAATCGCTTTTCGTGAATACAAAGTGATTGATTTTATTTGACTTCAAGCATGATTAATTCATATGTAAATTGGTTCATCAACTTTTAAATTACTGACTTAATAAATATTTATTTTACAAGATAAATTAATTGGCCTCTTTGCGAATCCTTGTTCTTGTAAAA
>NW_017152067.1:0-263 GCF_001652005.2 Ceratina calcarata
ACGGATTCACGGTGGCTCAGTCGTGCGAAAATATTAGATAAATTTTTTAAAATGCAGGAGGAACTAGTTATGTTCTTAGAAATGATAGATTATTCAGTGTCGGAATTGCACGACGCCAAGTGGATTCAGAATCTGGCTTTTCTTTTCGATATTACCAATAATTTGAACTCATTAAATATATCGTTACAAGGCAAAGAGAAGTCCATAATTGTTTAAAAAAGTAACATATCGATTTCAAAACGCCCCTGCGATTTAAATTTAAC
>NW_017152068.1:0-263 GCF_001652005.2 Ceratina calcarata
TACATCAAATTATCCGTTTTATTATACCTACTATAAAATATTAACATATCCCATCGCAGTTTCGCCTGCACTAATTACCGTGCATAAATTTCAAAATGTGTAGAATAGGAATATTTCATGAATAAAAACCACGTCGTTAAGTCATGAAACTTGAAAAACATTGAAAAATACGTAGAAATACTTTTCATCCCAGTAGAACATGAATTTTTCAAAATGCATAAGCTGATTTTTAATGAGTTCATTACGTAATATTTTAGAACAAA
>NW_017152069.1:0-263 GCF_001652005.2 Ceratina calcarata
CGCGAGTCGCCTAAATACTACTTCTAGGTCACGCAATTGTTCGCTTTTGTTTTTGAACGCGATAATCAAATCATCTACACAGGCGTAACAAAAATCAAGTCCACGTTTCACTTCGTCTATAAACTTCTGACACGTTTGCACGGCGTTTTTCAAACCGCATGTGATCACTGGAAATTCGAATGATCCGAATGGTGTTACGATAGCTGTCTTCTGCAACCGGAATCTGGTGGTATGCATGCACCAGATCGATCGTCGAGAACACG
>NW_017152070.1:0-263 GCF_001652005.2 Ceratina calcarata
TCAAGAAATGTTATTTATTTGTAAATATATCAGACTTAATACGAAACGCGTTTGAAATTGTGACAAACGCTTTCTAAAGTACCGGAAAAGGTGGCACGATTCGACAGCGTCCAGTCTACGTCGCGCCTACGGGTCCCCAAAACCAGTCTTGTTAATCCCTCTTCCTTCTTATCTTCTTTCGCCTTCCACTCGAGTTTCTCTCGATCCCTCCCGCGTCCGCCCTTTTTCCCGGATGGTCCAGGAGGCAGCTTTCACGAAAATAA
>NW_017152071.1:0-263 GCF_001652005.2 Ceratina calcarata
GACTCCTTAACGGGCAATTAGACTTTGTTATAAATGAAAAGAAATTAACACGTCTCTCTTCGAGTCTCGTTGACAACTGCTAGGCTTGACAACGACAACAGCAACGACTACTGCTAGTCTCGTCATGAAAGATTGTCTATTGTCTATTTTTTTGGGATCCCACAAATTTATTATATAAAAATGTTATAGTGATTGACTGACTGACTGACTGACTGACTGAGATATTTCCTATCGTCGACTAATGGTCTTATGGATGTATTGGC
>NW_017152072.1:0-263 GCF_001652005.2 Ceratina calcarata
GAATTCTTCGTTACAAATAGCAGTCTATACTCTCTAATCAGTTTTACAAAGGGCGTTCTTGGTAGATGAATCGGATAGCTCTCCTTTCCTTGAGTAGTACAGCCAGGACTGGCTATTTCCTAGAGACTACCACCAGTCCACGTTGATCTTAACCACCTCGTTATTGCTTAATTCCCACGAGTTTCCCTGGGAGTGTAGCAAAACCTCACATTCGCAGGAAGGTTTCTGTGCGGTATTCAGGTAAGGTGGCTGATCCGATGAAC
>NW_017152073.1:0-263 GCF_001652005.2 Ceratina calcarata
GTTCTTACGCCGCATTCGCGATCAGGGAACTTTGTCGTCCCATAATCGGATCGCACTCGCGATCAGGGAACTTTGTCGTCCCATAAACGCGTCGCCTTCGCGACCAAGAAGGGGGTTCATTCGAATCCCCCGATTTTCAGACGAAAATCAGATGTTCCGAATTTTTTTACAATGTTATTCATTTATCACTCCGAGCGATTCGTCCTTCTTACACAAATCATTTGTTCAATTTATTACGCAATAAATATTCTTCTTTTATGAGG
>NW_017152074.1:0-908 GCF_001652005.2 Ceratina calcarata
AAATCTGAAAAAATTCTCAGACATGTCCAACTACACTATGAACATGAAAAATGTATTTGTATCGTATTAAAAATGTGTAACTGAATTCGCATACAATTATATTTCTATGTTTCCTTCGACCATTACAGAACCACGTGTATCGCCAGTCCGTGGAGAACAAGGAGAAGCTCATTGAAAAAATATTCGCGGCAGCGCAGTCCGTCACGCCTGATATGTTACTGCGTGTACAGGACAACATAAAGAAGAGGGCACACGCGTGCTTGGATGCACAAGGAGGGCATGTGGAGCCTTACATTTGATTTCAAACGGCCCCTTTCGGGGCCACCAATTAATAGAGCTGGGAACAATTCTTGAACCCCCTAATCCTTTCCCAAACTTCCAGTCATCGTGGAGTGTAACGTGAAAAGTCGAAGTGCGCGAATTGTAAAGTGATCGCGGACTTTAATTTCCGAGTGTGACGTGAAAAGTCGAAGTGCGCGAATTGTAAAGTGTGCAACGTAAATTGCAATGACAGTTTCTTGACCTGTGCTTGAAATCAGCTGTGATCGACCATCTGTTCTACCTGCGAGCGACGAGGATCTGTACGCTGACCCAGTGACCGTGGCCCATTCTTCCTCGGAGCAGGTGCACCTGCGGCTAAATGGGTAAGACTAATCTCTACAATTCTTACATTTTCTTCTCAATTCAATATTCCCTGCGACTTCTTAATTCCTCATTTGTCCTATCATCATCCATCAATTATCAACAATTTATCCCATCCATTTCACATTAAGTGTATTAATTGTTATTCATCATAACGAACGAACAACAATTTCCTTCCATTGTTATTCATGTAGTTTGTTATTCGTCAATTCCTTAAAACGCTTCGTAGTGAGCGAAGCGCTTGTTCAAACGCGAGAAAAGCCGGC
>NW_017152074.1:2598-4120 GCF_001652005.2 Ceratina calcarata
GACTCCCCGTATAATTCACCCCTATGGATCGTACCGAAAAAACCGGATTCTCAGGGCAACAAACGCTGGCGAATGGTGGTAGATTACAGAAAATTGAATGCAATTACCAAGGACGATAAATTTCCGATTCCACGCATTTCGCAAATTTTGGATCGACTAGGCGGAGCAAAATTTTTTACGGTTTTCGATTTGGCAAATGGTTTTCATCAAATCCCTATGGCTCCAGAAGATAGAGAAAAGACTGCATTCACCACGCCTGAAGGACACTTCGAATATATTCGAATGCCTTTCGGACTGAAAAATGCACCTGCTACTTTCCAGAAATTAATGCAGAAGATCCTAGGTAAATTAATCGGGAAAATCTTATATGTTTATTTGGACGACGTTGTAATTTTTGCAAATACACTGGAAGAAATGAAAGAACGCCTGCAGACCTTCCTAGAAGTAATTAGAAAACACCGTTTAACGCTACAAACTGACAAGGCCGAATTTTTAAAATCTGAAGTCACATATTTAGGACATATTATAACAGCAAATGGAGTTAGACCGAATCCGGAAAAGGTTAAGGCCGTAGCTGAATTTCCAATCCCTAAAACGAAGAAAAATATTAAGCAATTCCTAGGACTTGTCAATTATTATCGGCGATTTATCCCGGACTTGGCAAAACGGGCAAAACCTTTAACCAGTGTGACCAGTCCCAAGAAGCCCTTTATCTGGACCGAAGAACAACAAAAGAGCTTCGAGGAACTTAGACATGCTCTATGCAACGAGTCCGTCTTAAGGTATCCCGATTTCAACGAGCCGTTCATTATCACGACTGATGCATCCGATGAAGCGATCGGCGCTATTTTGAGTCAAGGCAAAATAGGCCAGGATCCACCCATCGCGTACTCGTCCCAGACTCTTTTGACTGCTCAGCGAAATTATTCAACCACTAAAAAGGAATGTTTTGGCTGTAAAGTACTTTAGGACATATATATATACGGACGAAAATTCTTTAGTAACAGATCATAAACCTATCCAATGGCTCTTTTCAGTCAAGGATCCAGTCTCCCGACTAATTCGCTGGAGAATTCTTTTGGTCGATTACGATTATGAGATCCTCTACAAACCCGGTCGTGTAAATTCGAATGCCGATGCATTGTCCAGAAATCCCGTTGTTCAGGCATACCCCATAATTTCGACCATAGAACCTCAGAAGGAAATACAACAAGCAATCGCCGACAGAGTCAGGACAAGACGCCAAGGACAATAACGGCCAAATTATGAGAAACCACCATCCTTCTGACTAGAAGATACTTTCGATGATTCAATGATTGAACACTCTACAGATCTACCATTGGCGAATTCAACGCATACGGACATCGGACACGATTCTGTGGAACCAACTGAAATAGAACCACCTTCGGAATCTACACGGGAAAATTCTAAAATAACTACAAGAAAGAAACGAGTCTCGTGGGACACTACGACAACATTTGATATACCGATACAGTACAATGAATCCCTGGAAAATTATTCA
>NW_017152075.1:0-263 GCF_001652005.2 Ceratina calcarata
TACCCCTTCAATTTCTTCCAAATTTTCGTTTTTGGCTAATAACTCCCAAACCGTTAGACATACGGAGAAATTGCATATGACCATTCTTGTAGAGGACAACGAGATCTACAATTTCTGTATAAAAACTTTTTGCTAGCGTCAATAGTTTACGAGTAATTCGCGAAAAACTATTTTTCCGTTTTTCGTCAATAACTTTTAAACTATTAACGCTAGTGACAAACTTTTATACAGAAATTGTAGATCTCGTCGTCCTCTACAAGAAA
>NW_017152076.1:0-263 GCF_001652005.2 Ceratina calcarata
ATATCCCTCGTTATGCCCTGACCCGGCGGATGCCGGGTCCCATTTGAGGGTCCGGAGAGGCTGGGGCAAACGGAGGGACGAAGTTGAACGATTGATATGGATACTCGAACAAAAATACCAAAGGGCGAAGTAGTGCTCCATAAATTGAAAAAGTTATCGAAGGAGGCGAAAGCGGCTACAAGCGGCCTAGCCTCCATCCTAGAGGCGGAGGAGGAGATAGGTGGGACGGGAAGTTCCTCACCGGATCCGAATCCGTCTAACTA
>NW_017152077.1:0-263 GCF_001652005.2 Ceratina calcarata
CTGAACACGAAGGAACGTTCGAGAATCAACTAGAAATTGAAGAGAAGTCTGAAATAGAAGAGAAAATCGAGATTCAAGGAGACGAAATGGAGAAGAAAGAATCTGTTATACCGGTGTTCGATGGAGAGGATTACAGCATGTGGAAGAAAATGATAATGATGTTTCTAAAATTGAAAAAGTGTCACGAATTGATAGAAAAAGAAAAACTCTCAACAGAAACAGGCACAACATGGGATGAGAATGATCTGAAAGCGATCAATATT
>NW_017152078.1:0-263 GCF_001652005.2 Ceratina calcarata
CAAGATCTATCTTTTCTATGTAAAGAGAGTCGGCATCCGGATGTTTCGATACTTCGACAATTTGTCCAACTCTGATATCTAATCGGGCCGGTGTTAATTCCTCGACGACCTCTAAACAAATCCGTTAATAATAAGTTATTATTTAAATACTGTTCAATATTCGCCATACTATTCAAATAAACCAGTAACAGACTAGCAACGTCTGATTGCACTGGATTATTAGAATTCTGTTAGTATCTTATATATCGATCATTACTTGGTTT
>NW_017152079.1:0-263 GCF_001652005.2 Ceratina calcarata
CTCCAAACATTAATCGACTAGGGGTTTCCTTCGTCGCGCGGCAAACCGTATTGTTCAATGCGAATTCTACTTGATCAAGCACTCTGTCCCATTTATTTGGTGCTTCACAGAGCTTTGCAATCATAGGCGTTATGACACGGTTAAATCGCTCGATTTGCCCGTTCGCTCTAGGGGTGCCTACCGCAATCAAAACATGCTGAATGTTCCTATTTTTAAGGAATTCTTTAAAAATGTTCGATGTAAATCCGGTTCCTCGATCGGTT
>NW_017152080.1:0-263 GCF_001652005.2 Ceratina calcarata
AAATTCCCGATTCTCTATTTCCGGCTCCCAGTTAGGGCAACCATCCCTAACAATTGCTGATTCGATTATTTAAAATTATACGCGTTCTCCCGGCCGAACCCCGTTAGGGCCACCTATCGCTAACACTTAATATAAACGACAATAGTGTGGACACTCGAACTCAGTGAAATCAGACATTTTCTATAAACTCAGTGTAAACTTTAAACTCAGTGTTAGAAATTCGCATTTTTAACTTGAGAATTAAAGTTCAGAAACGTATGAGT
>NW_017152081.1:0-263 GCF_001652005.2 Ceratina calcarata
CCACTTGAGACCCGGAAGAACATGTACATCCAGCAGGATGGTGCACCCAAGCATTGCGCCACAAGTGTTGCATGAAACCTTCCACGACAGGTGGATGGGGCGCGGAGGTCCTGTCGCGTGGCCTCTACGGTCACCCGATATGAACCCGATTGATTTTTTCTTCTGGGATCACGTGAAGATAAGTTAATTGTATCGTATTAAAAATGTCTAACTCAATTCGCATACAATTAATTTCTATGTTTCCTTCGATCATTACAGAACCA
>NW_017152082.1:0-263 GCF_001652005.2 Ceratina calcarata
ACCTAGCTTTAATTTATTCATATTATAATCTTAATTATTACATCTAATATTTCTCGCCTAATCTACTTTAGCTTTAATTTTGCTTGCATTATTACATCTAACATTTTCAAAAATTATTCTGCCTGATCCTGTATGCATTTGCCATACGTCTGCTCAGACCATTATCCTGCAAGAGGTTGTGGTAGCCTAAGGGTATACCTACACCCTCGACTCGAACTCATTTTCTCTCTCACTTCCAAATCGTCGTCCTGGTCGCGGTGCAT
>NW_017152083.1:0-263 GCF_001652005.2 Ceratina calcarata
TCTGAATATTCCTGGATTATTTTATAAACGTGTTTCCGTTCTTCCTTGTTGAGATAATCGGTTTGTAATAATTTCCATACTTCCCGTGTACATCTGTGGGCTTGTATGTGCTTGGTTTGGTATGATTGCACCAGATCTTCGTCGGATGGGTCCCAGATATCATATGGCTGCAAATCTAGCGGTTTCAATTCGAATTCCATATCCTCCACATTGGAATTAATGGCTAGAACATATGCCGATCCATTATGATTTTGAACGGCAGC
>NW_017152084.1:0-781 GCF_001652005.2 Ceratina calcarata
GCCTATATGTGGGCAATGTAAAATGGTGATGCAAGCGATACACCTCTAAATGAATCACAGTGTGACATTAGAACAAAAAGAATTGGCGGGTCGGTTACCCTCGGTTCATTCTTGTATGTAGAGACTCTCGTCGATAAATGAAAGCGACGGTGCATGACCTTCCTAAACGTCAGGAACTCAGCAGGTCCGGGTTCAGTCATATACAATCTATCTCCGTTTCCGTTCCTCGGCTACCCTTTCTCTTTCGTATTTCGTTTCAGTACCCTTTAAGCTTAGAGAAACAGATAAAACGATAAAGAAAGAAGTTTCTTATTATTAATAAGTTTGTTATTATTATTGTTATTGTTGTTGTTATATGGGCAGATATTTTCAGAGACAGTCTGTCGATCACTTTCGCTTTTAGCTGCAGCGTATCTTGCTTAGTATAGGTATATAACTATTGTATAATAGTCCACCCGGATCCCGGGAAAATGGAAACTATTCCACGCGCGAAGGTCGAATTTAAATGGTGCCCTAGGACATGCCCTGTACAATCGTGCGAACCGGTGACTCGTTATCCGAATTAAACTCGCACCTATGTATGTACACCGGGATAATGCCTACCGCGAGTTTAAGATGTCTAATAGAGTATTCACATCCGACAAGTCTTCCCCACCCCCCCTCCCCCTCCATCGATAGTCGGAACACGACATCCTTGTTGTTCATGGCTTGAAGAGGGATGAAACGTCCAGCAGTGTTAAGCTCTGGAGGGGTAGCAGACAACTCTCGTACAGATCAATAC
>NW_017152084.1:1109-2800 GCF_001652005.2 Ceratina calcarata
AATACATCCTTAAGAGAAATTCATAAAATTTACAAATTGTCAATTAATTCACAAAATGGAGCTTCTACTTTATTATGTTTTATCTAAGGAATAAATGCAGAAAAAGATATACGTAGGTTGGACCCTGTTTTTCAATAAATATATATACTAAAAGGAAAGAAGATATTTAATACAGTTTTATTAGATAGTTAGATACAAGTGTAATGCAATTAAACCAAGCTTTCGTAGTGTCGAGGAAACAAGGCTGTAAATACTAAATACATCCATACATACAATCGGGCGTCGCCCATGTCTTTAAAGCAGATAGACCACTTGTAGACTCACAACTAACGAGTTTGTTTATCACGACAGCGGTTTCAAATTTACTCAATGGACACTCTGTATATACAAGAATAACATTTTTCTTTCTGGCAATTTATTTATTTAACTCGTTACTGTTTGCATGGATGATTTGCGAAATTTGCGAGTGCCATTCTTTCGCACAATCCTTCAAAAATCGTCACATCACCCTCGTCTCTACTCTGCTGTTCAGGAGGCCCTTGAAACGCAGAAAAGCATGTTTACGTGCAAGAATCCAGGAGACAGCCTGAGTTCTTTAATGACTTCGCTAAAAATTTTCCAAATCATTCCCCTGAATTTAAACGAAACACAGAATATCCTTAAAGTGGACTACAGATTTTAAGATATCTCAAGCTGATCGTTAACAACGCAGTAACACTTTGCCATATTGCCCAAATTTAGGTAACGCATAAAGTTTTCAATAGGCTGTGATACCCGGATCAGGGTGATCGATGCATTCGCTGGTATTTGGCTGCGACATTTCAAAGATACAGGCTAATAAAATAGACTGCGATATTTCGAAGGACATAAAATATGAAAATATAAGAAATTGTTTAATTGAAAGGAGTATTTTGTTTGTCAGTCAAGGTAGTAATCGTTCTCAAGTCAAACTCACGTTTAGCATAGACGAATGTGAAATTACAAGACGATTTACAAGAGCGAAACGATATTTTCTATGAGTATATAAGAAGTTCATTACAGTCAAGTTCTCCTTTATTGTTTGTATCCAACAATTAATAATTCAACAATCCAGTTAGCGATTTTATTGAATCGTGAGAAATAGTTGGCTATTAGTATGAGTATATTGCACATGCATTTCTAGTGTGACACAAGTCAAAAACCTGTTGACTTATCACCATACAAGAATTGGGTAAACAAAGACAATCGCGGGAATCACGTTAGTATATCCACTTTAAGATAAACCTATCATGTGCGTAAATACTCAGAAAGCATGTCTCGTCCCTTTTCGCGTTCGTCAGTAAGCCACATGACTGACTAGGTCCTTCTCCCGTCCTATGCCACCAGTCTCTTCTACCGTATCCCGTTTTCACTTTTCTAACAAGTCAACACTTGTCTTTGTTCCCCGCTTCCTGTTTCCTTTCATCTTATATCCAATTCGCTCGTATCTCGTCGCCTCATGAATGCGTCGACCGCCACGTCGCGTCGAGTCGCTATCGCTTGTTTTAAGTATCTGACGTTCCTGGAGGGCTTGTTTTCCTTCTTGCCGAATCCATCACGCTTTTCGGAGACGCGAACGGCTATCTTGATTTATTACACTGCCGATTCATCAATTTGCGAAACCAGTCGTTGATCGACGAAATATTTTGTTAAAATGAACAAATATATCAGAG
>NW_017152085.1:0-263 GCF_001652005.2 Ceratina calcarata
ATATTTTCAATTTCTGTTACTATTTCTATAGAATCTTCCTTTTTTTCATCTTCATTCGATTTATCAGGTTCATTGTTTACATCTTTACTTGAGTTCTTTTTTAAGATTTTCACTGGCTTTCGACTTTTATTATCTACAGAAGGTGATGTCAGCTTTCTCTTTTTATTTTGTACCTTTGGAGATGCCACTGGACTTTGAATTTGGAATGGCAATTGTGCTAAAAAGATTAATGATTCAAATGATAATTGAGAATAGAAATACAA
>NW_017152086.1:0-263 GCF_001652005.2 Ceratina calcarata
AAATAAAAATGCCAAGATTTGTTTCCATTCATTTATTAATCAGAATTTAGGCGATATACATTAAATTATTGATAGATCGATGTCCAAAAGCTGAAAAAATTCGGAAATAATTAAGTTTTTATTGAAAGACAGAATGCGATAAAGATTATTTGATTGTTTCTTCAATTTTTATTTCTGATTTTCTGAAAATCTGAACGTAAGTTATAAAGTATTTGGTATTTTAAATTAGTAGCTACTTCCCTTGCTCTTTGAGAAAAAACTGG
>NW_017152087.1:0-263 GCF_001652005.2 Ceratina calcarata
ATTAATTAAGAGCCGTCGGATAAAATAAAGTAGAATCGCGAAAATAAAAGACGATAAACAACCAAAGTAGTAAATACGTAACACAGTAATCCGGAACACAGACGCCACCGTACACCGAGGTACGAAACTGCGGTCACGCTACTATACTCTATTTCCCGAGTGGCTACGAGTCGGCACGGTTCAGTTTTCGGTCGTTCTGCGCATCTCTCATCCATATTTACCACTTCCCAATACATCAGATCTCCGTTCTGACTTCACGCGGT
>NW_017152088.1:0-263 GCF_001652005.2 Ceratina calcarata
CTCCGAGCTCGGCTCAATTTCGGCTTAGTAGAGAGAGAAGGTGAAATATCAGTCTGTCGCCCTTTCTCCTGATACGTTAAGAACCAAGCGGCGCGTAGCCGACTGACGACGACTGATGTTTCGCCTTCTCTCTCTACTAGGCCGAAGTTGGGCCGAGCTCGAAGCCCACGGATATGGTACGATAGTGTGCGTAAGTGCAGGGGCTGATTCTCGTTGGCTCCCCTCCACGAACTGGTATCAATGGGGCAAGAAATACCTCACGA
>NW_017152089.1:0-263 GCF_001652005.2 Ceratina calcarata
TCCTTCTATATTATATCCCGTTTATTATCTATAATTAGCACATCATCGAACGACGTCATACTCCATCATTTGGCTTCAGTCAATTCAATACACGTTCCCACGTTTCTTTATTTCATGTCACATTAATTGACTAAATATTGCAGTTAATTAAATAGTAATTAACGCGTGTACAAGTGGCACGCGATCATTCGTGATGATATTGATACTGCATTCCTACAGTCTCGTTCACAAGCTTTAGCATTAAATTTTATCTAAAATAATTC
>NW_017152090.1:0-263 GCF_001652005.2 Ceratina calcarata
AATCTGGCGGAACATTTTCACGATATCTGCTGTGAATGCAAACAAATATCTACGCCAATTTAATAACACCAACGAAAGATCCCTTTGCAAAGGGGGGCCTGTCAACAGGAAATTATTGAGGAAGTGGCCCTCACGAGTTCGCCTTGATGCATCAAACACTACCCTTAGCTTCCACGTGTCTGGGGTCCCTTGAATAACCGAATGATGCGGCACATACCAAACCTTGGACTGTGGTATCTCCGAAGATGGAATCGGAGTCATAT
>NW_017152091.1:0-263 GCF_001652005.2 Ceratina calcarata
TTACTTCACCGACGAATAAATTAAACACGCTGGTCGTGACGAATATTATAAATCTCACAGATAAATGAGTACTCACTGCATGTGTAGAATCGGCATTGATTTATCTGAGAACAGCACAACTGGTCTGTCAAAGCGTTCGTTGCGGCCGCAAACTCTTGCTCCACCTTCAAACTGAAGCCAACCACCCTCGCACCTGTAACAGAGAGACAAACGATCAATTAAATAATTCTCAAAGGAGTTGATTAATTCTTTTTCATGTAGTC
>NW_017152092.1:0-263 GCF_001652005.2 Ceratina calcarata
ATTAGAATTTTAAACGATATATGTAATCAAATTTGGCAATACATACATATGTATAGTATTAAATATTCTTCATAAAAATTATGAAGACTATTAGTGTTCGTATTTAACGAAACGAAAAAAACCGAGAAAAGTTAAAAACTGGTGTGCAAAATGTTAGATTTTATGTTAATAAGAATATTTTATTACAGTCATATTTGATAACGATGATTTGCACGTATTTACTTCAGACAGAAAGCAATTTGTACTGCTATTATAATTGAACC
>NW_017152093.1:0-263 GCF_001652005.2 Ceratina calcarata
CCCCCGCCACTTCCACGTTATCTGAAAGATCGACAACGATCTCCAATTTTTACGCAACGATGAATTCAATGAGAGATTTAAAATAAATACGAAATCTTTTATAAAGAAGAAATATTTGTGGAGAATTAATTTTGAAACAGCAGCACTTTGTCTGCAATATTTCTTCCTCGAAAAATATACTATAGCCACATTCCACATGCTATTCCGAAAAATACGCAAATTACTTCTGAGAATAATTCAAAGATGTAATTGTTAACAGAGAA
>NW_017152094.1:0-263 GCF_001652005.2 Ceratina calcarata
AGGATAACTTATATACATTGATAACTTACACTCTTTTCGCTAAGCCAATGACCAAATAAAGGCGGTGTGTGAAATAAGCTATAAGCTTTTAAATATGTTTATTAATATTTGATTTCTTTAGTTCAATCGAATCAATGGATTTTTATAATATTGCTGATGATACTTGAGACTGTACGTCATTATTTCAAGATAAGGGAAATCGAAATGATTTGTTACTAATTGGTTGTATTTATCAGTGTTTACTTCTGTTTATGATAAGGAAC
>NW_017152095.1:0-1118 GCF_001652005.2 Ceratina calcarata
ATAATAATCAGCACAATTGAAAGAGAAAATTGTCAGGGAACAAAAGACTATGTTTTACATTCTCACAGGCTTTTCCAGGGTTCTTCAAACCGCCGTACCGGACCTGTATACTCCAATTTATTAAAAGTTAAACAACTTGTTAACCCGTGAATATTAAAAAACTTTTTCACCGTTAGGTGGCTTATTAATATGGTAACGATGCTACAGCACACCTCTTTTCCTCTTTATTCTTTCATAAACATTGTATTACCAACGACTCCCGTGAAATTCATTGGCACACTGCAATACCAAGTGTATAAAAATTATTTTACAAAAGCGGCGTCAAATTTAATATCGAATAATAAATACGATTTTCAAATTCTTTTAATCAAATCATTCAATATTAAATTATAGTAAACGTTCATCCCTATTCGTTCTATTAAAATATTTTTTTTTACAATCTTCGAGTAAATGAAGGATTTTAATATCAAATAATAAATGCAGTATGCAAACTGTTTTAATAAAATGTTATTAAATGATCGCCTCAGACACTTCATATTCATTCACATGAATTTCTGTAAGAATTAAAAAATTCAATGAAATACTTCAATGTAAATCAAATGCCACATTTAATTAAATGATTTTTCCAATTGCTATTAGACAATAAAATTCCTTTAAGAATTGAAAAATTCCCTAGATTACATCAATAGAAATTAAATATTACATTTCATTACATGATCCTTCCATCTGCTATTGCTATTATATTTTTCTTTCTCCTTCTTTAAAAAATACAAATATTGTCGTAGAACCAATTTGAAGAAAGGGTAAACGATTTCCAGCTTTCGATGTAACGTTACATTCACAATTTCCCATTGTCGCCTGTCCCCCAAAAGGTTTTCAAGCACACCAAAAAGATTGCATCCGTAATGCTCTCCGCACTGGTCACACCCACACCCAGGACAGACAGACCACCTCTCACCCGGCCCGCTCCTACCCCCCCTCGTGACCCTTTCACCCTCGGTGAACCGGCGCGCCGACTCCGCCTCGAAATTGGATTGTTATTCTATTTTCGAAAGCAATTTGCAAGTGTTATCAAAAAGTTTCCTCGTGTCACGCCTCCGACCCTCCCGCCCCCCGAC
>NW_017152095.1:3078-4123 GCF_001652005.2 Ceratina calcarata
CAATTTATATTTTCGGAAATTCTTGTAATTTTCTCAATTCTATAATATTTTATTAATATTTGTTATCTGAGTCAGTTTCCAATTTTTGTTTAAGGAATTTATCGATTATAGTAGTTTTTAAATCACTATAAAATTATTCTATACAGGGTGTCTTAAAACTAGTGTAAGATATTGAAATGGGAGGTTCCTGACGTAATTTTAAACATTTTCTTTAGGGAAAAAGTTGTTCCAGGCGTGGTTGAGTAGTTATTAACAAAAAGACCGCGACCAATCAGAGCTCTCGGTTGGCGCGAGCTTCCAATCGGGAACGTTGGCTCGTCTTTAGTCAATTTAATTCTCTATTATTAATTATAAAATAAAATAGAATTAATTATTTTATTATTTAATTCAATTCTGATATGAAATTCTATAAACAATTGAAGCTGTCAATTATTGTACAGAATTCTGATCCAATTAAATTCTCCAGCTGACAATGAATTCAATGTAATGGAACATGAAACACAGAAGACCCTTGAGATTGTCAAAGGCAGCGAGACCAGCGATGCATAATACGAGAAAATCGACTTGATTTTTCCAGCTAAGAATGAAAAACTATCAATGCGATTCGCGAATTGCAATGAGACAAACCGTGTACCCTCTTTAAAACAGATTTTAATACGTTTCAATAAGTCGACGTTTTCAATTGGCAATTGTCAGAAGAACGTCCCCTTCTGAACAAAATAATCGAATGGTAACGATATTCAACCTCTGCCAAGGAACGCTCCGAGGATTTTGAATGAAACGTTGCAAACCCTGTGGATCCTCTCTCTAATTAGTTCGTTTAGGGGTGTACACTGTAGGTTGTCTTTAACAGGATTTGAACAATGCAAATAGAGGTTGAATTATGTTTTATATGAAGCTTGTAAGAACGTTTTTATGAGAGATTTCAATGAAATCCTCTGGTATCATTAAATTATATCAATTTAAATGTGATTTTCATGATTCTAAGATAAGAAATCTAATTTTTATGATTGAGTTTGATTAAGGAGGCTATTTTATTATAAAA
>NW_017152096.1:0-263 GCF_001652005.2 Ceratina calcarata
AGCTGTTTCTGACAGAAAAATATATATATGTGTAGTATTAAAAATATATAATTAAGAACAGGTAATTGTATTACAAAAACTGTTTAATTATATATTTCTTATTTGAAAATTTAATGACTTACTCTTATAATTATTTCATGAAGTTTACTTTTCTTGTTTTACTTGGTACAAAATCATTTAGATCTTCGTAATTTAAATCTTCACGTAACTTATTTTCAATAGATAATAGCGTCAATTAGATAATCTTTCTTACGTATTAGTAA
>NW_017152097.1:0-263 GCF_001652005.2 Ceratina calcarata
GGCTCGCCGATCTAAAAAAATTTAATTTCAGTACTTCAAAGAAATATGCATTCAATAATGACTTTGGCCATGCATTGGATCAGACCTTTAAATTCGAGATCGACTCTTTTGACCCTTTGACCGTCGATGATCGACGAACTACGTTTATCTCACATCTGTTTGGTCACTTCGTCAAGCCGTGCTTGAATTCATTAAAAGAAAACTGCCCCCTTCCTATGTACATGTGAATTTTAGTTATGAATCCCAAATTCCACTAAGTAGGC
>NW_017152098.1:0-263 GCF_001652005.2 Ceratina calcarata
ACAATATTTTAGTACGTATTTCTTTTAGGAACTGTAATGTACATATTTATATGAATATTAAAATTTTAAAACGTAAATAAATAATAATTTATACTATATTGTGTCAATACATTAATTACATCCTACAAAAATAATTTTTACACTTGTATTTATTCTTATAGCTGCATAACATTGACAATTTAAAAATAGCTACAAATTATAAGCAATAAGAAATTTGGAAAATCAATATTTTAATAATAAAAATTGAAGAAATAAAGAGAAAC
>NW_017152099.1:0-263 GCF_001652005.2 Ceratina calcarata
TATTTTTACAATAACTTTACTGGTAATACAAATCTGATTCGTTTTTTTAATCAACATAAATGAAGACATACGTAAATTGATTTAATAATACAAATAAGAGTTATTAATACTTATTATACCCCTTTTTTGTAATTTTTTGTTCACGCTACTTGGCAACTAAGAGATTCATATGTACAATCAGAGAGTATATGGCATTTTATTTTAAAAACTATTACATTAAATAAAAAATAGAATGAAAACTTATTTCAAATAATGAATAAAAC
>NW_017152100.1:0-263 GCF_001652005.2 Ceratina calcarata
GTAAGTCAATCCTTTTATATCTGCGCCGAAGAACCGCGAGCGTGTACATTGTATACTAGCATACTTAAAAGGGCCTTTAGTCAGGCATCGAATCGTGATATTATTTCCTATAGAACCGCCGCTCTAGTCAAGTGTGTTCACATTGTAAGATAGGCTCGCGCTACATATCTAAATATACTTGAGTATTTCGTATCCTATATAAGAACTTTCTGATTTCCCTCATTCCTGAGTCCTCCTCCTTACAAGGAGACGCGAACTCTCCC
>NW_017152101.1:0-263 GCF_001652005.2 Ceratina calcarata
CCACCAAAAAATTGTAGAATAATGCTCTATTACCTGTCTGTTATTTGTAAAATTTGCAGGATGATAGAATTGGTGGAACATAGTTAAATACTTAAAGATGTATCGAAGCTGTACATTGGGATAAGGGATTTGGTACTAACTCATGGACGTACAAACAAGAAGTAATTGTAAAATATTTACTCAATCTTCGTCGCTGTTTTCATAAATTACTGGTACGGTACTTGTTACATCAAATATGTGCGTTAATATCTCCGCTGGTCTTA
>NW_017152103.1:0-263 GCF_001652005.2 Ceratina calcarata
CGTGACCATCATACCCGCTCTGCAACAATTTGTTGTAACCGGTGTTAGTTGGTGCAGTTCTGTGCATCCTCCTGCGTCACGGAATACCGGTATCGGCCCGGGACCCCGGTCGCAGTTGTATTCCGACCGATATTTTCGCAGAAGAAAATTGCCAAGCTCCAAAGTGGCACGACGTGTTCGTCACAGGGCTCTCTGCGTGTGCATATCGCAGTGTACGAGCGAAACGGCCAAAAGAGAATCCGGAGTATTTACGACACTCCGGA
>NW_017152104.1:0-263 GCF_001652005.2 Ceratina calcarata
AATTACCTGCACAATAGCTGGATCATTTGGAATAGAGCTGACGTTGTTAACAACTCTGATATCTTTAATGTCTGAACCACGAAATAGGATGTACTCATATACTTGATTTTGTGGTGCCACAGGAAGTTGCGTTTCTCTATCCTCAGTTCCGAAAGAACGTACTACATCACGAAAGGAAGAAAAAAGTTTTATACAATAATTATATTTACAAGATAAATATTTTTATGACTTAAATTATTAATTAAAACAATATATAAAATAAT
>NW_017152105.1:0-263 GCF_001652005.2 Ceratina calcarata
ATTTGAAAGAAACCAAAGAATTTAAATTAAAATACGATAACATAGATGATAGTTTAATCATAAGCACAGACGCGAGCTGGAGTACAGGGGTAGATGCAAAATCATACGGTGGATATATAGTCAAGATCGGGAATAATACAATCAGTTGGAAAAGCGGAAAACAAAATTTAGTAGCGTTATCTACGTGTGAAGCCGAGCTCATGGCTATATGTGATGGAACGGTCGAAATAAGATGGGTACAGAGCCTATTAATGGGTATAAAA
>NW_017152106.1:0-492 GCF_001652005.2 Ceratina calcarata
GGTGGGAGTCGATACAAAAGATGTGTAACAATTATTTTTTATAATACTACAAACGTACGTACAAAGTTTCATCAAAATCGGTGCATGACACTTGGATAGCTTTACTCATCAGTGAAGGCTTACTATTGCTATTAATCAATTTTTGAGAATCGGTTCGATCGACCGAAGAGGTGAACAATCACTCCGCGTCCTATTATGTTTTCACGATTTTCATATCTCTGCATTCTGTTACACCCTCCTTGCCGCGTTCGTTTCAATTTTATTTCCGAGCGTGCGAGAATAATGAACTCGATTTCTATTGTTCGTCTAAATGTCCGTAATCTATTGTTCGGGCTCGACGAAAGCACGTGAACACCTACGCGTATGGGTATGAGTAATAACAGCCGGTATGTATTATGTAAAACGACCTACTTCGATTATACGGATCTCGTTTCGCCGAATTTCTCCTGCATTTTGCTGTACACAGTTCATCAATCATAGAATCTTAAGAAG
>NW_017152106.1:3059-4251 GCF_001652005.2 Ceratina calcarata
CAACTATATACTACTGTTTCATTAATAGAAGATTAGACAGGAAAACATAGTTTAAAATCTGCATACACGTCCAATTTTTCAATGTACATAAGGCTATGAATTATAGATAACATAATTAATTGCAAATGGTTAATATGTGAGAAACACTGCGGTCGAAGGCATCAACGAGGAAAGGAATAAAAATAGTCGATAGACATTGTTCACGTTATCAATGATATGGTAAAAAGTATCAAGCTAATTATTATACAAACTGAATTAAATTATTAAACAAAAATTAATTACAACATTTTCTATGAAATTAAAATAGCATATGAATTCTAAAACCGTTAATGCAATTAATTGAATATATAGAAAAGAGTTAAATGAAGATAATTAATGCAAGGTAGCCGGAGACGGTTAACTTGGAATCTTTTAATGATCACTGATTATTAAGCAAACGTTTTTAGACGTGACTAATTCGAGGAGAATTATCGATAGACTGCGAAACGATATGTTGCAAGTAACGACATAATTTGCAACAGATAAAGCACTTTTAATCATAGCGTGATTCGAATAACAAAAAAAGCTTCGTTCCCTATATAAATTCGCTCTTATCGTGGTGTTATTTTTGGTCGAAGATAGCCGCGCTTTAAAAACAAAGGACGTCAAATCAACGCCGCGCTATGCACATTAATTTGTTCCAAAGTGTCCGACCGCTTACGTAAAGGCAATGATTATTATCGACAGCCGAGGAAAAAGACGTTACATTCACGAAATACAAATTCAATACGAACTTTGTACTCCGTTGTTTATTCTTTTCCGAACAAGTCTGAGGACACGGAAAATGACAGAAGGACCAGATGGTCCGGGACAGACCGTGATTGCCTTAACGCAATGGTTTGACTCATAAACTTGTTAGCCAAATGAGGTCACCCGTTGATCACTGGACGGAAAGTGATTCACTGACACTTAAACGCTGTTGATGATGTAACTCAAGATAGTTAGAGACGATGATACAAGGTAGCAGCTACAAAATTGGCAGCGACGACGCGCCGATTCATGATATTCGATAGTACATATGTACAGAGTAAAGAATAAAACTGAATCAACACCCTTTAAAACTGAAAAACGTTTTTATAATTAGGCTGCAGTACTTAGGTACATTATGTCAATATAAAATATAAAATGACTTCCATTACCTATTAAAAGTAAT
>NW_017152107.1:0-263 GCF_001652005.2 Ceratina calcarata
GAATAAATAACAATAACTAAAACAACAAAATAACGAGTAACAAGAACAATATTGAGCACAACAAAGAAATCGCACGTCGAAGTGTATAAGCCTGGCATCTAAACTCAAATGAGAAAGATTCAGCGCCGTGTTCGTCTACGTCACGCTTGGCTTGGCGCTACTATCGACGTTACCAACTTGACGAGATGTGTAGCCAAAATAAGCCTTCAAAATCACTGCATACCCCCACCAAGCATTGGTCCCCACCATGCTCGCGTCGTCCC
>NW_017152108.1:0-263 GCF_001652005.2 Ceratina calcarata
ATTATATATATATATACTAGTGGCAGTTATAGTAACTTATTACATTACATCAATTTAATGTAAATGTTGTTAGCAAGGTAGGAAAAGACGCTCGTAGAATAAAAAGAAATGAAGAAAGAACTGCTGAAATACGTCGTGTAGAATTAATTAGTTAATTATAATTTGTTCATATGTACGCAGTTTTTAAAAAAGGCTCTACATGTACCCATACCAAATAAACATTGTTTATTAGAGCCAAATACGTGTTATGCTATATCATATGC
>NW_017152109.1:0-263 GCF_001652005.2 Ceratina calcarata
AAGAGTAGATCTACTATTTATAATTCGTCGTTGTTTTACATGGAATTTCTATTAAAATTGCATTGATTTATATAATCAACAGCTGGCGCAATGAGATATTTCGACTGGTATATCAACTTCCCCCGCGATAATTCGAAAGTGTAGCGAGAAAAATTCAATCCTGATCCGATAATTCACAGAATTTCTCTAATACCTGTTAAAAACAGGCTGGGTGAGAAAAATCTGAGAAACCGCAAGCTCGTTTATGCTCCACCGATTTAGAT
>NW_017152110.1:0-263 GCF_001652005.2 Ceratina calcarata
CGCCCGAAGATATTCTCATTTCTGTCTCCTTATACACATACTCCGCTATCCGTAATAAGGCAGGCAGATCTTTACCTCCGTTTAGCGCGTAATTGCCGTAATTGTACGCCAACGTCCGCACTATTGCCTGCTATGAATAAAGCGCGTACTGCATCTTTCGCGTCGGCTTTTAACAGTCCCGATAGGCGCACAACATTCTCACGGTCTAAGTATTCACCGAGTGCCGTCGACATTTCAAACGATTGTTTGAATCGTATCCATTC
>NW_017152111.1:0-263 GCF_001652005.2 Ceratina calcarata
TGATTTATTTAATCTATTTGAACTTAATAAACCGGATAGCCCTACCAAAGCAATAGGTTTTGCAAATGACTTCATAGTTTACACAGAAGATCGTAGAGCCTTGGTAATACAAGAAAGACTGGAAGATATTGTAAATAAAATCAATAACTACTATGCAGCCTGGAACTTGAGGCTCAATCCAAGTAAATGCGAAACAATATTATTTAGGAAACCAGTATACTCTATAACGTCTAAGTGGTAAGTGGGGTGTATCACATTCGGCA
>NW_017152112.1:0-263 GCF_001652005.2 Ceratina calcarata
TGTATGTTTCTTAAATCATGTATTAAGAATTATACAAAATTACAAAATTCTGTCATTGTTGCACTCATATTGTTTTTTTAAATGAAATCAAAATTCTGTCGTGCCACATAAGAATCCAAGATGCAATAACTTTTCTAATAGGCTCGCAAAGTTTTCTAAAATTTCGTACAGTGTTTTATTAATATAATATATTTAGTAACTATTAAAATTTCAATGCTTTGTCAATGCGTTTGTTCTTATGTAAGGATTCATACAACCTTAAA
>NW_017152113.1:0-263 GCF_001652005.2 Ceratina calcarata
CGGTGCAACAAACGGTCATATCATATCGTAAGCCATTTATGACTGTTTATTGCCCGGAACAATTAAAAAATCCAAATGGGTAGTCACGTAAAAGTCGAGCTGACCGTTTGTTCCCCTGAGCTCTTCATTTATAGATTTTTATTATACATACACACATAGAATCATGTACATAAGAGCTACGTAAAATTCGTTACATAGAATTAAATAATGCTGTACTATACGTTAACTTTGTTTTTTATAAATCATGGCAGCTTCTTCAAACG
>NW_017152114.1:0-263 GCF_001652005.2 Ceratina calcarata
GACGGGTAATGATTCCTGGAACTGGCTAGGAAAGATCGAACAGGAGCAAAAAATGTGGCTGGCCGGTGATTGGTGGGCTCTGGAAGCGCGTTCGGGTATAAATATGACAACGAAAGGACAGACCCTCACAAGTCAGTCAGAAGTTGAGTAGTGCGGTTCGATAAAAATTTTATTGAAGAAAATGTCGGGAAGGTTCAATCCGTATAGCACAGGCATGGGCAACCTATACTAGTCACTATCCCCACTTTTCGAGGTAGGGCAAT
>NW_017152115.1:0-263 GCF_001652005.2 Ceratina calcarata
TTCTTCTAGGGATATTTCCCTGTAAACTATGTATCCTGAAACGATTTCAAGACTAATTATAATTACCGTCACGAAGAAACGTAGCAGTGGATAAATAAGTATTTACCAAATAAATATTCCAAATCATATGACCCCACCCAATCCTACAACTCCTCATTATTTTGCCGCTGTTCACGCTTATTTTGCCTGACATCTCGACGGCGTTCGACTGAAATACAATTGCATCTGCAATTGCATGCACCACGGCGTTGCTGCACATCATT
>NW_017152116.1:0-263 GCF_001652005.2 Ceratina calcarata
TGGAGAAAATGAAGGAACAAGGAATAATAAGCGAGGTTAAAGAACCATCAGAATGAGTTAATCATCTTGTAATAGTTAGAAAACCTAATAATTCATTAAGGTTGTGTTTAGACCCTGTTAATTTAAATAAAAACATCCAAAGGGAGTACTTTCAAATTCCAACTTTTGAAGAAATTTGTGCAAGAATATCTGGAGCGAAGATATTTAATACATTAGATGCTGATAAAGGGTTTTGGCAAATAAAATTGGCAAAAAGAAGTACA
>NW_017152117.1:0-263 GCF_001652005.2 Ceratina calcarata
TTGTGTACACCATCAATGTAAAATAAGAAATATAATACCAGAAGCGATTTACACAAAGTTAAAAGCTTCAAATGTAAATTGCGAAACAATTAACAAAAAATTGTTCAGTATATGAAATTGTTTGATAATTATGAGTAACATTTCCTTTATTGTAAATTCAATATCATATTAATACGACAAAGCAACAGAGAATATT
The DNA here is from genome assembly GCF_001652005.2 of Ceratina calcarata. NCBI lineage: Eukaryota > Metazoa > Arthropoda > Insecta > Hymenoptera > Apidae > Ceratina > Ceratina calcarata. The sequence goes on from NW_017152117.1 coordinate 197, forward strand.
CATTTCATCGTATGACTCCTAGCCAATTTCCCCTAGAGGGGCAAGATTAAAAAAAGTAAGGGACTAC
>NW_017152118.1:0-263 GCF_001652005.2 Ceratina calcarata
CCGCGGTGGAACAACGGAAAAACGGCGCGAAAATAACAGATTCAACGAATCTCGTAACAAAACGATCGAAACAACGAACGAACGCGAGGTAGATCCGTCAATCCAAACGAAGAATAATTTGATGTGATTCACATCGAAGAGACGTCGAGATAACAAAACGCGAAGTCAATCCAAACGAAGAATGATTTGATTGATGAAGAATGTTTCCAAGAAATCGAAGAGACGTCGAGATAACAAAACGCGAGTACAAATTAACAACAAAA
>NW_017152119.1:0-263 GCF_001652005.2 Ceratina calcarata
TTTGTAGACAATGTAGACAGTTGCAAGTCACGTACAGTACAATAACAAATGCCAAAATTATATATTCGAATATTAGAAATTATACATTAAGGTTGTATGGGCCACAAGATTTCTGCTAACAGTAATAATGAGTAATAAACATGTAATAAAAAGCTGTAGTCAATATTTGAAGAAATAAACTTTTAGAAAAAGTGATAATTACGGAGCAGCAACATTTATAAAATTGTTCGACCTGTTTTTCTTAGTCATAAGGAATTTTTAAC
>NW_017152120.1:0-263 GCF_001652005.2 Ceratina calcarata
CTACTCTCCCAATCATCAGATCTCTCTAAGATTTTACACATATATTTGTGATGCTGTATTGAATGTTCATGCAAAATTTCAAAACATTCTATAGACAATGGATTTTGGGACTAATGTCCTTAATGAACGAATCGCCCGAAGTCACGCGGCGCGACACACACCCAAGTCCACGGAAACTTGAAAGACGGATAAACACCAATCTACCACGTTAACACCACTTCTCACGATCACGTTGGGGTCACCAATTTGTGGGATCGTGTAAG
>NW_017152121.1:0-263 GCF_001652005.2 Ceratina calcarata
CATGGTCGCGTCGTCCCCACTTTCCGGCCGAGGGATAAATTCCGAGACCCCTGGTCGGACTATCCACCGGTCGCCCTGTAAATGTAGAAATCCCTCATGGAGAGGAGAGAACGGTTGGAATAACTATCGGTCGCCCTCCGGGAATAGGGTACAGGGAGCGTCACTTGGACGCCTGAGAATGTATAGGGAGGAAACGGTCGGACTAACCACCAGGGATCTCGTAATTTTTCGCTCGGCCGGAAAGTGGGGACGACGCGACCATG
>NW_017152122.1:0-263 GCF_001652005.2 Ceratina calcarata
ATTATCCCGTTCTTCAATAATTCTTCAATAATCCACCTCACTCGGTAGTGGGAGTTATTTTGTTCAAAAATAAAGAGAAGTCAATCAAAGAGCGAACTACCTCTCAAAAATAGCGCCAAACTAATAGAATACGATGGGTTTTGAAACAGGGGTAGGCGAGCGAGGACAATCATTCATGTCGTGAGTCACCATTTGAACTAATTGCATGAAATTAATTTTGCGAGCAATCTGTTCTGCAGAGCAACAATATTCTCATATATATT
>NW_017152123.1:0-263 GCF_001652005.2 Ceratina calcarata
AAGTCTAGTTTTTTGATTGCATCCGAGCGCGAATCTGCTCAAGGAGCAGCCACAATCAGGTAGCCAAGCTGAAATGAGGATTACTTTGTATGCACAATAATTTAGTTATAATGTATAATGTAGTTTGCAGAGAGCTTTAACGTGATTATAAAAGATTATTTTTCCACTCATGGAATGCTTCATATTGTATACTTGGTACACATGGTATTACAATTCATATTCTGTTAGTCTGTTCGGTAATTTTGTGTGTCTGCCAGTTCTAG
>NW_017152124.1:0-263 GCF_001652005.2 Ceratina calcarata
AAACTGATTGGGGTGAAAGAGTATAAAAAATTAAGGAATACGTCTTTCGACCTAGATGCCAACACTCAATAGTTACTGAAAAAAACGTTGGTGAAAGTTTTGGTGGCCTTTATAATGGAATACAGAAGCCCGTGTTTCAACATGAGTGCTGGCGTAATGAGTAGTATGCTTGATTCTAAATCCAGCGTTTCCGGGTTCAACTCCGAATTGAATTTCGTTTTTATTTTTACGCATTTCTTATATTTATTTATTTATTATTCATC
>NW_017152125.1:0-263 GCF_001652005.2 Ceratina calcarata
AGAGCGATGGCCAGATACGAAATTTCTACGCCGGAAAACACGTATTTCTCACGGGGTGCACTGGTTTCTACGGCAGCCTCATCTTGGAGAAGCTCCTGAGGACGTGCACTCAAATTGGCAATATTTACATTATGACCAGAGAGAAGAAAGGTTTCTCTGTACAAGAAAGAATAGACAGGTTCTTCAAGAAGGAAGTGAGTAACTTTTGCTCGTAATAATTCTCGTGAAAACGAAATTAGCAAATAATAAAAGCAACAAATATT
>NW_017152126.1:0-263 GCF_001652005.2 Ceratina calcarata
AATACTGCGTGAATGAATGCATTACTTTAGGACAGACGAATTATCCGTCCTACTTTTTTTGTTACAATAACAAGTCTGATGTTGTCATTACGCTGTACGTACGTATGCTAATGACGTATGATGGAATTCGACTTGCTATTCTTTGGATTCCTTTTGTTAAAAAATAATTCAATAAACGTTTCCACGCAGTGAAATGGCCGCGAGCACAGCTCTTTTCCTACCTCTGTAACAAAGAAACAAAGTACATGTGACACGCCCTCTAC
>NW_017152127.1:0-1293 GCF_001652005.2 Ceratina calcarata
TTGTAAAAATTATGCTGACTGAATAAATGTGATAAATGATTTTATCACTTTTATCACTTTTATCAGATAATTTTATTAGAACCAAAGAAATGTCCGTAAACTTTTGAGGGTCAGTGTATGTATTGTGGCCAGACGCTATCGTCCTGTGATGTAACGTTCATGGTAAAAGAGCCGCCTTTACGTTCTACTTCCGCGCATGGTATTCTGATATCAAGTTACGCCCACGCCGCCGCCGTGCCGCGCAAAACTTGGACATCGTGCGCCAGTTAAAGGTGCAAATTTTCACCGGGGAATCCTAGCGATTCCGTTGCATAAATGCCTTTATGCTAATTTCAATTCACCCTCTCTTTTTCCACCCGAGAGGACCACGATTATGACGTTGGCAATATAATAGGAAACAATTTGAAACTATTGTACCGTAAAGCCTCGAATCGACCAAACTACCTAGGCTACATACTGATGAAATCTAAGTGAACGTTCCTTATGCTGAATACTTCTGAGAGTATCATTACCAGACGTCTGATCATGACAGGCGAGATTCAAATCGATTTACTGAGTTTTCTATATTGTTTTCTATTTTTCATTATTATATTAGTATAAGTTGAAAAATGAAAAGAAGAGAATAATTGTTTTATGAGGGTGAGTCAGTATGAAATGATTTATCGATAACCAGGCAAAAATAATTCAAAATATGGGTTTGCTCTTCGTCTTACTACTACTTCTAATACTTTTTGAGTCACTGTACTATTAAAATAATCTTCTTTGTAATAGGCTACGAATGTGAAGTACAAATAAACTAATTATTATAAAAAATTAAAATTAATTCTCATCAAATATAATTTTTTTTTAAACAATTTTTTTCATTTCTGTATATTTTGATCTCGCCGAACGTTTAGAATCGGTTCACGTATAATTCATTGAAATGCGTAGTTGGAATTCTTGGACGCTTTGAGAACTTTTCAGCCGTAGAGTCGCGCCTGTTTTATTCATCGTCTTCGTCCGCAGTTTAAGCCAGTCGTAATTTCGCACGTGCAGCCCCGTTTCACCAACTCGCCGTTTAATCGTGATGAGCCGCGTTGTTTAAGTACAGACCCGTGTGTCCTCTTGTTTGCTAAATTCCCCGTAATGGCAGAGAAAAACTTTATCTCCTAACGTTAAGACTCCACGAAAAGCTTAGCGAGAAAATCTCGCGAAAATTCCTGCAAGCATGACCCAGGATGTGCTTAACATACATCATATCACGTGTAAATCATATTTTTTAATAAATTTTTCGTTTTCAAATAAACATACATT
>NW_017152127.1:2256-3343 GCF_001652005.2 Ceratina calcarata
ATCACTTAAATATAGATTTAGATATTTCTTACTTTTTAAGAATAATAATAATAATAATCCTCAAATCAACTCAATGCCTCCTCATGCTGCCTAAGACCGTCTAAAGTTTTCTTCATCAAGAGATTCAGTTCCAGATTTGGGCACTTAAAAGTAACTTCTACATTAGCTTCCAAGTCGAATAAACTCAGTTACTTGTTTCTTGTAATTTAATGACTCCAGTCATGTCATTAGACGGAAACTTCATTCTTACTTTTTCGCCACGCATTACCAATAAATATATGTTCTTCCTGTCGACTTTGAAATTATCTGTGAAGTCAAATACTTCAATTATACTGCACTTATAGATCTATATTTCTATATATGTAAAAAACTATTCGACTTGAAATATCTAACTTAAAGATTGTACAATGTTTATTTATTTTATCATCGAGAGTGAAATAGTTGTGAAGTGAGTTTCCTTGGGATTCGACTGGAGATCTCTGCGAATGAAAAAGGGCAGCAGCACGACCCCGGGATGACGTGGTCATAACCGTGGATCATAATAGAAAGTTTACCGAGGTCCAGGGGTGGAAGACGTACCGGATAATGTAGTAAGTTTTAATTGTTATGGGTCATCGTGGGGCAAAGTTATTTCATTCCACGGCTATTAAATCAAGATTATTAGTCTTCATTTCTTACGTGCTCGTAACGTCTTCGGTCCTTCGTTCGTTCCCATTGAAAGGGTACTCAGGATCCGTTAACAAGTTGCCTCTCACACAATTCAACCATCCACCCTGACAGTAACCACACGATCCGCTAACGAATCTCGCAATTACACTGCAGTTCAAAAGTATCTCTACAATTTTCTCTGCTAGTACGAATTATGATTGTTAAACAATGTTTATTGTCGTATATTTCTTATATAATATCAGTAAAAGTGATATAATGTTTCTTACAATAATTGGTATAATAATTGATCAAGTAGATTTGATATAATGTTTCTTATAGTGATTGATACACTAATTCATACACTGATTACTAAATCTTATAAGTGTACTAGTAATTCATACACTTTCATCTAACGATTCATGTAATGTTTAACAGAATA
>NW_017152128.1:0-263 GCF_001652005.2 Ceratina calcarata
CGGAACAGCCCCTATTCTACATGCTCAAGAGATCCATCTCCCATAGCCGTTATCACTATTTAGACTACGGCATGGAGATGTGTTTATATCTATCTGATACTTCCTCCGAAGCATGATTTCATAGGAGTAAACTTCCTTTATAAGTTTAAGATATCTTTTATATAAACTTTCAGAGGAAGTGTTAAAAGAAAGGTTTTTGTATACCATATATCTATAAGAAGATCCAAAATTATTTGAAATTGTCAAAAAACATATGATTCACA
>NW_017152129.1:0-263 GCF_001652005.2 Ceratina calcarata
AAAAGATACACGTTACGAAATGTAAGAAAATTTGATAATGTTCTTGATTTCATTTTATATTAATTTTCTATATTTAAACATTTCCTATAATTAAAAAGCAATCAGGCGTCAGAAGAAGAATGATTTTGAATGAAAAAAGATTATTTGTTACCGTTCAATTGGTTTCTAAACGATAAACATTGATAGAATTTGTTATATTGTTTATATGTATAAGTACTTTCCTATCACAAATTTTTGGCAGTGAATTCTGCAGACTTTTAACC
>NW_017152131.1:0-263 GCF_001652005.2 Ceratina calcarata
TTACTCTACGTCACCAAGCGGATTAAATTCGTCTAGCGAGAGCCTTCGCAGACGAACGGTACGCATACGATACCTTCTCCTACAGCAATAAATTCTTCGAAACCGTTCGCATTTCGAAGTACCGATACACGCTCTCTATCTAAATACTACGCATCTCTATCGCAGTCGTAACCCAGGCATATACACGCCTGTATGAGTCACGGCTCGCAGCTATAAGAAATAGACCGCGAGTTATAAGAAATTTGCCATAACAATTTGGCTTA
>NW_017152132.1:0-263 GCF_001652005.2 Ceratina calcarata
ATGATATCAAGCGACTCCAGTCAGCTCAAAAGGGCTGGAATCGACTTAAGGAATTTGAGCTGTTGACTCTGGTCATCAACAATGTGCCGTTCAAAGACGGCGAGCAGGTGGAGACTGATGCATCAGACCGGAGCGTTGTCTGATGGTTGCATATACTAGATTTAAGAATAATTCATCCTGTGGCTGATAATCAAAACTATAGGATAATCCTGAATAACGCCGATACGGTAAGGATTGCTTAAAAGAAACTAGCAGTCTAAACA
>NW_017152133.1:0-263 GCF_001652005.2 Ceratina calcarata
ACGAAGCTCGCAAATTCAATACAACTTAGCGATTCAGCAATGGATATAGAAAAGATAGACAATAGAGCCACAATTACAGACTACACAAAGGAATCAGGACTGATTAACACAAGCCACCAAACGACAGCGGAAAATAACTTCGAGATTCCAATGAATAAACCCAATGGCAAGCGGTTACTTTCCCTGCCCACCTCGACTAGCTCCTTCTTAAGAAATGCGGAATTTCTCTCCTCTTCTCAATCCAGTCTAGATTCTCTCGATGA
>NW_017152134.1:0-263 GCF_001652005.2 Ceratina calcarata
TCTCTCTGTCTCTACAATGAATCGTCAGTTCATTAGGGACGAATCTGATCAAGGTAATCAGGTGGCAATTGTCCCTGAAGGATTTCCTGACAGAATCCTGATCTATAAGGAAGCCGAAGAGTTCGGGGACGTGCTCAACAAGTGCGTCATGAATTACATCGAGTCGCGGAGAAGGAAGTCCTTGGCATATGTACAGCCGGGTTTCTTATCTTTTTTCCGGAAGAACGGAGGAATCCTCCTTGCCTGTGACAAGGAGGCCACGG
>NW_017152135.1:0-263 GCF_001652005.2 Ceratina calcarata
TTCTCGCGGTGTGGAGTCGGAGGCCCTCCTGCAGTCGAAGTTTTGGATTTCGGGGACTTCCTGGTTGGAAAAATCGGAAGTAGAGTGGCCTGTACCTCCGACCTCCGTGGAAACCGAGGAAGGAAATCGTGCAACTTTGGCGCATGTAGTCACCCCGGGAAAGGAGTGGGAATACCTCCTACGATTTTCTTCTTGGACCCGATTACTGCGAGTAACGGCATACTGCATCCGTTTTTATCGGATATTAAGGGGCGAGGTAGAAA
>NW_017152136.1:0-263 GCF_001652005.2 Ceratina calcarata
AACAAGAACTTTGCAAGTAATTAATCGATATATTCAGATCAATAGAAAGCGTTTAAAGAAACTATAAAAACTCATTAATGAGTTTTCTTGTTACTGTAATTTAAATTGAAATTAAATCATGTTACGTGCCTAGTACAGAATACAAATAAGACTCAATTAAAATTTATAAAGGAGTAGAAATTAGAAATTTTTACATTCAAATATGGAAATTATGATAAATATCTTTGTGCTAAAGTTTATCTCCACTCTTAATAAATCATCGG
>NW_017152138.1:0-32260 GCF_001652005.2 Ceratina calcarata
ACATACCTTGAATTTTTGTAGTTCTGTTTTTGATATTGTATCAGCTTTGGCAATAATAGGAATGATATTAACTTTTGTGTCGAGCTTCTTCATACAGACTAGATCAATCGATTTTAACCTAGGATAGTATTTAAATGTTAATAAGATCAGATAAATATTACACAAACAAATATATCTTGTTATAATATTTACCCATGTCCTGTTGGGCAAATAAAATATAGGCAAACGTGAGTGCGAGTATCATGATATGTAGCTAAAGATCTCTTGATCTTTAACTCCTCTTGCAAATAAGCTTCAAATTGAGCATCTATATAATCGACAACAGCCTTAAAGCTATCTTCTTTGTTAATTTGATCCCCATAGCCAACTGTGTCAACAATAGTAAGCTTCAATCTAACATTGCTCTCTTGTAGTTCATAAGTATGGGCTTTGAGTTTCACAGAGGGAAGATTATGGGGACTTGGAGTAGATTCGAAGCTGGTATTAAAAAGAGAATCCATGAGGGTCGATTTCCCAAGCCCAGTTTCACCTATTACAAATGCGAGTAATTAATTATAGAAAGAAATCTTCAGTATGCCTACATATCAACACGTAATAAAAATGTTTTCTTACCAATGCAAAGAATGTTAAATATAAATCCATTCTGAACGGATTTATTTACTAATTGATCGGGGAGGCTATCGAATCCAACGTGACCCGACAATTTTAAGTTACGCAGGGTAGATTCCAACTGAAAATACATATAATGCATCAGTGATAATAAGTCGGCCGGAAATTAACAGTACTATCCGTGTATGGTACGATAAATTCAACGCAACATCAGGAGTATTGTTGTTATGACAGAATAGATTCCACGCCCTTCAAGCTATAAACATTACGCATATACTATCGTAACGATAAATTTATATTTACAAATACAGAAGAGTGTATGAATGACTATATGGAACAAGCAAAATCATTAAATGTAACGCGATACGGGTGTAAAATTTAAAAAATGACACCTACCTTGATACGCTCTACATCCACCGACGCCATTTTTACTACTAGTGACGCGTGCATTACTCATACCTGCTCATGGCTCATACCAGTCATAAGTTTAGACCATGTACAGGGTGTTCCAGAATGTACGACATTCTGAGGACGTGAAAGAGAGTGAAATTCTGAGTCCAAAGTTCCCCTTTTATTTTTTCCATATACAAACTTGTAGACGCGGCTTCAGATAACTAGTTTGAGGCAAAAATGAAGTCACCTGTGTAACGTCATATGTGGGCAAAGTCTTATAATAATATGCTGTGTAAAGGAGAGCCGTCAGTGAATCCTGTTCTGTGCAAATATATTTTTACAGAAATCTTATTTATCAGGAAAAATAAATAATACTGTTGATAAATACGTAAATATGGCCAACAAAATCATGAATAATAATACGAAAGATAAAAGAATTAATTACGATGAATATGTAGTGTACTGTATTAAAAGTAGATTAAAAAAGTATTTAAATGCATTGCGAATCGTTTTAATATCTCTTGATGTAAGTAATTTCTCCTGTAATACGTGGATATGTTGAATCAATTTTATATTTGTAATACGCGCCGCTACCCCCATCATGTGTCATCAATGCGCGCGCCGTGTCGTAGGTGGGGGTACTGTGGGAACTTCTGGGCACAGGTAGTGTTGGTACCGTGACCGCGTAGTTAGGGTGTTTCGCGTTACTGTGCTGGCAGACTCCTCATAACAGTGTCTACTTTCTAACATGGCAGATCAATTTGTGTTGTACTATCATGTGACGGTGAAAAGCTCGCGTTCATAAGAGGTTCTCTGTGTAAACTATCGTAGATTTTCCTCGCGGAGGAAACGTGTTGCCAGGTTAGAGCATAGTCGCGATGGCGGACATGAAAAGTCCACCGTTCAGTGACATTAAGAGGCCGGAGGAGGTGGTGGCGATGGCGATGAACGACAGCCTGAAATTTGCTGTGCTGATCGGGATGATCGAAGTGGGACAGGTGTCGAATCGGGAAGTTGTCAACACCGTGCTTCACTTGGTGAGTAAACGTAATTATTTTGTAAATTAGTCTAGTATGCCGGCCGTCCAGTTCATTTCGATAATTCCCGCCGATTCCGCGACATCGGCTGAAATCTGTCATCGGTTGAACTGTCAAAATTGCACGCTGACAATCGTTACGCGACAATTGTCAAATACCTCTTCATTCGTAAATATCTCGTAATTGATTATTGACAGCGATTAACAGCGAAAGTTAATAAAAACGTGTCAGAATTAACAATGAATTGAAGACGCTTACTTTTCTGATGATCGCGCTATCCTTGTTTAAATGTTATATTTACAGTTTGACGGTTTTTACCGATAAAAAGAATACGCGACGATGCAGTACGTTATTATTAATTTTACGATTCCGACACTGTTGTCACTAAAGTTCACCAGTTGTACCTGCGATTTAAGATTCAATCTGTCACATAATTTACATTCATTATTACTTCTCCTGTTTGCTCACTCGAGCTGTTTATGTATAAAATATATATGAATCTTTCGCAAGTTTCTGATAGCATTTAATATTGAAAGTAGGTATTAATGCTTATTGTAAATTTATGGTAAATACTTGTTAGCATTCTAATGAAAAAATAGTCGAGTGTAGTAGTAAAGTGATAAAAAAAAAATACAAAAAGCGCACGGAACGTGCTATGATGTAGTGCACAAGTTCTAATAATAACTTTTTCAATCATATTTACCTGTATGACTTGCCTGTTCTTCGTCGTAGCTAATGAGTTAACTTCAATCTTCATGAATATACGTATGTTCTGGTTGAATTGGTCTTTGAAGTTAAAAAAAAAACATCAAAAAATAATCGTAAACAACTTAAACTTATGGTCGGTTTTTTATTACTTTCAATCATGCTTTTCGTAGGCGCTACGTCGCTAGGAATCATCTCGTTCTCGTGATACCTATTGTTCGTATTAATATGAATCATCTTTTACGTAAAAATATATGTTTATCAGTTAGACCTTCTTTGCGTATGTATCGTTCCCGCGTGGTACACCCACCTAAATTTTCCGTTGCTCAAGTTGTGATCAAATGTTTACTACCTCGGTCTTCGTTGTTAAATCGTTCTAACGATCTAACTATGAATATGTACGATACAGCTAGATGAAAAATGACGGATGCGTAATTTGTTCACAATAGCGATTTGATTTACTAAACTAATCAAACGAACCGTTAAGATTTCGCTGAAACAGTAAAATACTATAGTGACGGTTGTTGTTACACTTTGTACCTGTGTCTGAACGAAGGGTTCTCGAGCTGCCGAAGACAAATACGTAGCACGTGGCAGCGATTAATGTTGGCTGTCACACGGTTGCACGGAGTTACGATCGCGCTCGCTTTTCCGATTCCAGACCGGTCTGACCCTTACTCCGCGAATTAGCGTCGCCGATTCGAGCTGTTTTCCATTGATCTTCTCTCAGTTAACCGCACAAAACGACAAATGCGCGAACGCATCCGTAAACGTTTGCACGACTCGCTTTGACCCTGAATGGATTACCGTCCGCCACGAGTACGATAACGTCTCGTGGAATGTGGTTAAAGACAAAGTTTTATACGTTTATTATATGATGGATTCTAACTCCGTGAATCCAAGAATATAACTTGTGACTCGATATGATTAATAACCGATCTGTTGGCTAAAATGTTCGTTACTCAGAAAAAATCATAGGAATATAATTTTCGGTAATATTTTAAAGTAACAACTATCTTGTAAATGCGCATATGTATGTATACGTATTATACTTATCCTGTCATTTAATTGCTAGTAGTAGGCGACGCGACGGCGAAATAGCGTACATAGGTATACAATATTTTTATCTTTGTGTCAACACAATTGTCTAATAAGAAATTTCATGACGTTATTGCGCCGGTCGCGTAGTTCACGTTTTTATTTGGATTTCACGAGAGTTCGCTATTTTACGCGAGTACGAGAGAACGCTAACCTTGTTCCAAATGCATGTGTATGTTTGACGGGTGAATTTACATAAGTAACCGATAACGCGGAAGTGGTTGCGAATTTTTCCGTCTTCAGGATTATCCGCCTATTTTCTGCAAACGCGACGCAACGAAATTGATTAATTAATCAGTTGACTCATTGCTTTTTCTGGCCTTTCTGAACACGCATTCTAACTGGGTGCTGTTCGTGTGGAACACGTCTTCAGGATGTTTACCTCGTTGAAAAATATAATTGCGTAGCGAGATTAGATTTAATATTATTTCTTTGAGTTGATACTCGAAAATAATTTGTTTCTTAGCGTCGTTTTCTTATATCCACAGTTGCCATTGGGTTTCCTTTTATTAAGATAACGAAAATTCAGCATAACATTTTGTGAGTTCCGCGAATGATGATATTGCGTAATTTGCGTAATGAAGTTGATATTGTGTGTGCTATTGTAAGTTTGCTATTTTTTTCTTATGTCATTAGTGTACCGTGTTGTAGATGGTGTAACAGGATAATGCTATCATAGTATGTATATATACATGTATGTATTGGTATTGGTACTGTATTGCTTCGCTGTTGCTATTCATGAAATTAGCATTACTAATCTATTCTAGATGTACCAATAAGTCACGCTTATGTTATAACGTACATCTACACTTATTGTTAGATCGATATTACACTACTGACATAGCATACACGTGTGCGTCGTTGAAGGGTTTCAGGAAAATAGCTTTTAATATTCCTGAAATGAAATAAAAATTATTGTGGACGAAAATCATGTTCATTGACATAGCTAAGTTTTATTTAATCTAGCTTAGTATCGTGATATGTGAAATTTCATTTTATCTATTCTATGTCGAACCAGGGATCTAAAATTTAGTATGCGGAAACGTTTGCAAACGTGCCACGTGTGTGCGCAGGAATCGTCAGCGCAATGTATCTACTAGATATTGCTGTCATATATCACATTAGGATAGATATTGGGCAATGTTCTACATTGATAACAGGTACTATGTCAACATAATTACTGCGTGTTATTAAATGCTATTCGTTAAATTTACACGAAGCAATAATGCATAATGCTGTATCACGCAACAAATTCCCGGTTATATTTGCACTATTATAATTACGAACGTTTAAATTTGTGCTCTCCTAATTCCATCAACATCACCAATTTCTGCTCCAATTTCTTCGGTAAAGCACCTCGTGTCCAGTTTGCACGCAAAACACGCTGTCATCTATCGTGCGGTGCGTGTCCGCTTATGTTAGCAAACCGTACACCGTTGTTGAATAGGCTTTTGTTACGTTCACGCACAATTAATCACGCGGACAATGCACGTCGGCCGATGGCACGGTGGGACAACGGCGTCATAGCTAGGGGTAGGCTTGGAGGTAGACACTTTTTAACAATTGATAATTAATGTAAATGAAAAACGTCCCTTCAGTCCTTTATTCACATGAGAATATTCTTGGCTATAAACCCGTATAATGTTCATGGCACCGTTCGATTTTCCACTTGATACCTATCGAGCTAACGTTCCCCGGTGGTGTTTAGCGAACGTTATTCTCATCGGGGAAAATACTGTTACTGGATTACGCTTTCCCATAGCTGGGTTGAATTCGAGCTTTAATAAATTTCTCCGATGGTACGCATCTGGTTTTACGTTTAGTTACGGTATCGCGGACCAGGATCTTGGAGTTATGGAGTTAGGTAGTGTAGTTAGAACGTGCCGCAGTTGGGGTCTACAAGCTGTTTGGTGTTCGGTTTAACAATGTGTTTTTAGGATATACGTGATATTATGTGGAATTACTAGTTGGAACCGAAACGTATTTCGTTTTCTAGGCAATAAGTTCCTCAGTACTTCAGATCTGTTTCACCTTCGCCAATAACGCGGAAGATTGTATTTTTTTCTCGTCATCGCGTGGTGTGAATTCAAAAGTTTTGTGGTCAAGCGACACGACGACGCGACGGACAATCGATTTACGCCCTCGCGCTCGGCTAGCGATCGATGAATACGTCTAACCGTTCCATGAAACGCGAATAGAAACGAACGATGACAATAGGCCACGAATTCCGGCAGGCGATCTTGCACACACAACACGTTAAATCTGCATTCCTCTTACGAAATCGCAGTTTTGTCCGATCAATTAATGACGATCGATGTCCAAGGTCAGAGTAGGGATTAAAATGTGTACACTGATAGACAAAGTGGTGAGCTTGTTTTTTGAAAATGGCTCTCGAAGGCACTTTAAGGAGTGAATTCACAATTTTATTCGTCATTATCTGCCATGTGTTTCGTTGTAACGTTCGCATCGAGGGTATTGATAATTACAATTGTTTAGCATTTGTATACTGATTCAGAAATTTTAATTATGAATCAAATTATGCAGGTACTTATTATTTAATAGAAGTAAGATTTCGTGTATGATGAAGAAGAATTGAAGATTTCAAGGTTTTTTAACAGCGTTTGATTTATTGAATTTTCTAACGATTTCTGCCTTTACGTTAATATGTGAAATGGGAATCTCTGAAGGTTGCGACATTCGTCAATGATTTATATGTATTCTCCTATTGCGTGGCAAGATGTGAAATATGTATGTTAAAAGATATCTTATCTACAAGATATGAATCATATCATTAATACTCATCAGTATTATATCAGTAAAGAATTGATAATTTTAATAGATATCTTCTCTTTTTCTTCCGGTTGTATTGTACATTACTAAATTCTAATTGTGAAGCAGCAACTTAAAGCTTTATGAGCCATAATGCGTCGTCATTAGTTTTATTTAAGGACTCATACAACTTTAATGAGAATAAGAAAAACATTGTCCGTGCGACAGTCATTTGTCACGAATTGACATTTCGTAGCTCGTTATTGGCGTACTAGGGATGTATAATCAGTCAGCGTAATTTCCGCAATTCGAACGGACTATCGCGATGACAGTCATTTAGGTCAACAGAGCAATTTTATGCCTGTAGCGTGATCGACAGAGAGGCTAGTAATTAATTCGGCGATCGGATTCGTATTGTTTGCTGATCGCGGCGAGGCGAACCCTAGAATCCTCTCGACGAGATCGTTCCGAGTGGTCCAGGTATTCCGTCACTGTCGCGGATAATTATCAAAGTCTGACAAGAACGATGGCTTCAAGATAGCAAGCCCTATCATAATTGTCGTTGATTGGCGAAAAGGTGTAATTTCTCTTGTTGATTGGATAAATTATTTCGTGGAAAACGATGTTTCGGGAAAAGTTGAATATTATTCGATACACTTCAGAGCAGAGATTTCGCGCTCATTAAATTGAATTGGAACTGCGGGACAGTTTAGCTGGATAGTTAACGCGAATCTTGAACGCGTGTTTCAATCGACGTAATGAGAAACGACTTCGAAGTGTGGACAAATTTCTTACTCTAGCAGTATCAAAAAAATTACAATAATTGCAATTCATGATGTTTCATTCAACGCATATTATAGAGATTGTAATGATTTCGATTGAATGTGATTTAGGGTATTAATTGTACTAGTTTGAGAGATATCTCGATTATCCGTCAACTTGATTAAGATTCGAAAGCATAAATTACTGTATTATTCAAATTAAAACATTTCCACTTCGATCAAAACTACAAGCTGGGAATCATCTGAAATTTTACTCGCAACTCTCGTAATTAAGCTTGTCGTGGAAGCTCAGGCGCGTGAATAATTCTCGTAATTGGCTACAACATTTGTCAAACCAGCCATGCAGTAAATAGCGATTAAAAAAGCTAATATGTAGGGAAAGTAAGCTCTTAACATTTTCTGGTGACATTTATCCTGATATTTATAAGGTCTTTACATACATTGATGCGTGTGCAATCACATCTCTCTCTCTGCGAACCAGTAGTATTTGATCATGAACTTCTGTACCCAGTGCTTTTGGAACATCGGAACACGTTGATAGCAAGAGTACTAGAAAAATATTTGCCAACTGTAGGACGTGTCGTGAATTGAAAAAAAAACTCGATCAGGTAAATAGAGCCAGAGACACAGGATATTCGTCAGCATGTGTTAACATTTACGTTTTCGCCCGCGTCTTTTTTCCCTTCGGCTTGGCCAGTTTGGGAAACGCGTAGCGCATAGTTTACAATTCGATTTCGATACGAGGTCGAATTTCAGGTGTCTGACGAGCGATCGTTAGCCAGCGCGTAGCACAATAAACGATGATTAATTACCGGTCGCGTTGTAATAACCCAGCGTACACCTTAATTCCACCTACTAATTAGCCTTCATTGTAATGACTGCTTACACTCATTGTCTGTAACCTAGCAGCGATTCGAACTAAGCGGGCGGCGTGGCGACCGACTGCGAGAACCTTGTTACGTTATAATGCGGGAGTAATTAATATGCAACTGGCTGAAAAGCTAATGTGGATCGAACTCACCAGGACTATAGGTAATAATTCCCTTTCATTCGCGTAAAAATACGGAATTTTTCACGCGATTGGTTGTGTTTCTTCATTGATTTATACACATACATATTCATGAATACATACATATGAGTGTTCACATTGAAGTGAGGCACGTTAATTACTATGTAATGATGGAAGATACAGAAACTTCGTTGAATGATAATTGAATGGTTCGAGGGTGGGTATAATTTCGATTATTGATCGAAGTAGATCTTGCCTGAGTCAGAAATCCTACTACGTCTTTATCTGACCTCTTAACTTATAAATTGACCTAGAATCATGATGCAAGGATTTTATTGAGCAAGTGAAACGCGGTCCGCACATCATCTCTCGGCTAAATGTCTGAGACAGCGATGACATAACTGCGTCTTAACTCGATAAATTTATTGCGGTTACTGTAACAGGTTGGACGAGATTCGCCGGTAGAGCACGAATTGTATTTACGTGCGCACGTACTGTTGGTCGCGTTATCAAATCCTATTTGGAGCTGCGGGATTGGAGGTCAGTTAGCTTATCGAGATAGTATCGCGACAGGTATCCGCTAAAACAAATTTTGAATGAAGATTTACTGTTTGAATAATTGGAATGAGAGGAGTAATACGCGTTCAACGAAAGTTGTAGTCTGATAATAGGTAACAATGATCGATGAGGTCAACTGGAGTGTAAAAACTAGCAAATTTTGAAAATAAAGGTTTTAAACGTGAAAACAGAAATGATCTGGCTGTGTTGGATTTGAAAATTTCTGATAATTCGTAAATATAAAAGTTCCAATCAATCGATATCATTCGTTTCAATCTATTATCATGTATTAATACAATTTTTTGTACTCTGATCATGTATCGTATTATCTGAATCATATTGTTTTCTGCAATATTGTAATTTGCATTCCGACGGAAAACAATATCGTATATTACAGTTTCCGAAATTTCAATTAAAATTTGAAATGCAAAAGCACGATGATAGTGAAGTGTTGATCGATTTCCATATTTTTTGTTTTTCTTTTTTAATATTTCATCTACCACGAAATTTTTTTCTTTTTGTCCCGTCGAACTGATACGATGCTAAGGAAGAAGCAAGAGCGGTCTAATGTTCTCGTCGTATCTCGTTGTCTAAGAAAAATTGCCTCGATAAGCGAAATTGCTATCGATACAACATGCTTAATCACGTTAATCTCACTCTGCAAATAGTACGATATCTCTTGATTCGAAGTGTACCCAACTCGTGTCCCAGCCAGAGGCTCATTAGCTGTACCTACTATCTAGTTTACAACCACGCGAGCATTAAAGCATCCCAGAAAAGTATTTGGCACGTTAAACGTGATTCTAAGTAGTTATAATCAAAGTTCCTGTGAAATGCAAGATTCTCGAAATTGTCGCGAAGCATTTCGTTCGACATGCTTCCTTCTCGCAACCTAACACCTGTTCGATCTTCCTGCGAAAAATGTATTTTGCCAGCGAGAAGTTTTTACTGTATATTATCGCGAAAGTTTCGCAGGGTTCTAACATCCGGGGAGGAAACATTGGGGGAGTCTGGTTCAAGGTGATGAGAAAATTCTTGCAAAGTAGCGCAAAGTGCGAAACGTTGTAAACACTAATCTGTCGTCGGGGGGAGAACGATTTACTGGTAATCAAATACGTAAATGAAAAGTACTTAAACTCTCGGTCTCAGGAATACATTAAACTTTTCTAATTAATTACCATCCATCTGAAATTGCTTAACTTACACAACTATGCAAAGTTAATCTAATAGAGTTCGCGTTAATCTTTAGAACATTCATTCTACCAACGAACGCCATTTATACGCAAAAAAATAAACTTATATTATTATTGGTGTCCAGTAGTAAGAAACAGTTATTGGATGTTGCAATCCGAATTGTTTCACTTCAAATCCAGAGGAATCTCTCTCTATGGAACTACCAAATCTATTTCCTTTGCCGAGAAGCGAAAAATGTAAGAGACGGAAAATATTTCTCGGCGGCTTTCGGTGATCGAAACAGCTCGGTTGAATTGTAAATGGCGGCAGATACCTGCAGCTACTCTGTAGCCACGAAACTGCATTCCATGTCCCGTTCTTTCTCTAGCGTTTTCTCTCTCACTTTGGAGAAAACCACGTTGAGTAATAGTGCTATAACGATCGGAATTTTTGGCAACG
The DNA here is from genome assembly GCF_001652005.2 of Ceratina calcarata. Lineage (NCBI taxonomy): Eukaryota > Metazoa > Arthropoda > Insecta > Hymenoptera > Apidae > Ceratina > Ceratina calcarata. Next base: position 10,593 of record NW_017152138.1, read on the forward strand.
GTCCATGTGCACTCGGTCCACGATCCGGCATTTTTCTGTCGCTTAAGGGCAACGACTCAGGAGACAAATTTTTCAGCCACATTTTACACCGACACGTTGAAATCATTGTTTCTGTATTACCATCAAGCCGAAACGTTTTGCAACATGGAGTTATGTGTTTATTTGATTGCTCCAAGCAACTTGTTGGAAATTCGTTCGACTTATTGTTACTCTTTTTACTAGACGTCGATATCGGTGCATCAATAGAAGCTGGCTTTGATCCAAGGAAGTATGTACCGAGAGAACTTTTTTTCCTCTTGATAAAATAACGCACAGAGCTTGTTCCTTTGAAATTTCTCTATTATAGTGTTTTTTGTCTTGAATAAGTTTTTGGTCGATGACAAAGAATTGGTACAGATGAAATAGTGTATGATCTGATTTGATAAATTAATGGATGTGTAGAGTAGATAAGCATTAACTGTATAATTTACGTTGTACAAAAATAAAACACGGTAGAATTCCTAAAGAGGATATAAGTTGGTCATAGTAGATGAAGTAAAATTGTAAAGAGTTCACTGTGGTTATAAATTCACCGACTGTTAAGAACGTAACTAATCGATTTTATGGCCACCTGAGCTTTTACTACAAATTGATATTGTTACTCATTTTATTAAACGTTTAACTGCAAATCTATTCTTACAACTTTCAAATCATGCCGTATCAGTTTTAGATTTCTGCATGTGTTTTCTAAATCACTCCGAATCAAGTCGTGCACGTGTAGTACGTTAATCTTTATCGAATCCATGAATCAGTATAATTTCTGAGCGGCGTTCTAGAATCGCGTTAGTTAAATTTGATTAGAAATATTCATAGCTTGGTCACTCTATTCATACTTCACGTGTATCGAGTATGTCGGGGTGGCATGAATTGCTCGCTCCCGTTTTCTCGACATTTATCCGTCGCTCGTTCGTGGAGAGATTTTTCTGTCCGATCGTGCTTCCGGTACACGTTAGAAAAACTCGTTAACTCGGGCAGCATGAGCGAGGCAGAAAGAGTGAGGCGTAGGTAGTTCATACAACTAGTCGTATTAGCGAGAACTGCAGTGGCTCGGTCAATAAGAGAGGCGCCCTCACCCGCGCACTATTAGACTAGACTTTTGCTGATGCTGCTTTTCTCTCTCCCGCGTCTTGTACTAGGGATTCGCGTGGGGCACAATGTAATTTTGCGAACCTGATAACGCTGAGTTGATTACCACCGCTTTTGACAGACAAACATGCTAACGAGACAAGCGGTTGTTGCTGATGAGCAAGTTAATCGAATGAACACGATGTTCAATACTATTGAACGCATTCAATGAAATTGCTGCTTTAGCGTGGAATATTTTCGGCAGCAGTCTCGTTACGTGCTGCTTAAACGCTTGCGCTAAAAGCCTTCAATGCTCCCGCCAGTCGTTACGGTCACTATAATCCTTCCCATTGCATAGTCTACCCATCGTTAGCAACACACCTTCTATTATGTATCTACTATCGTTATACAGTATTACTAAAGTGTATGTAGTTCGTAATGTCTAATTTTATGTACGTTCTTTTAAATCCTAATTACACGGTTCTAAAAAAGAAAGTCGCCGTTTTGGCATAAAAATATTGCTTTCCATTTCGGGTGTTCCATATCTGCGAATAGTATCATTGTGGCTATTTATAACGTTCCCTACATTTTCTAACTGAATATCGACACTGGTAACGTCACACGGTGCAAAAATAGACGATATAATTCTCTTGTAGAGCGTGTCGAAGGGGCAATAAATAAAAAATCGGAAAGAACCGCGTGTACCTCAAACTGAAACAGCTTCGTCTTCGCTCTTATCTTATTGCGAAGGACGCAGTTGAGACGATTACGATACAAAAATGAGACGTAGTCTTAAACAATTATGTACGCTGCTTAAAGCGTTTAGGAACTCGATAAATTATTTACATAGCTTCATCGCTTGGCGAGATTTTCAAATATTTTACATATTCCAGCTCGACAAGGAGCTTAAGAATAGGTAGCATTATGTTAATTAAATTATTACGGCATTACTCTACAACGTTCTTTATCAAGCATGAACTTGGAGCAAAAAATATAAATATCTTTTCTTGCTTTTTCGCAGAAGTTTGTCTTTATATACGTAATGTTAAGTCTTATTGATTTATACATTACTCAGAAGCCGTAGGAGGTATTTTTAATTGAATAATTCAATCCTTTCATCTCCGTGCTTTTATAAATATGAATAGGTCTATTTCGAACGAAGCTCCGATTAATTTTGCCACGTTATTCGCGATGATCGAACTGTCCGCAACTGAACGGTACGTAGCTTTTTCTATTCATTCGTAAGACAATTCAGAGTTAATTATTGACCCACAGCTGCGAGTAACGTCGGAGACGAAAGTTGCTCGAACCGTGTTGTAATTCGGTCTTTTATACGTTACGAGAAGTAAGAGAAAAAGAGCGAGATAGGGAGTAGCGAATAAAAGAGAAGAAAACAAAATAAACAAACTTCTTAGTGAGTAATTTATCGTGTGCTGATGACAGCCTGCAACTTTTCCACGCCTATCAACTAAAAATAGGATTACGGTGATTTATGGCGAGTCGTAAAACCAATATTTCATACGCGCGTACAGAATCTAACTTTGTCTTGGTGCCGAACCGGATATCGAGGATGATCGATTTCAGCGAATGAAAATATATTTCACCTCATGCGTTTCGTTTCGTACAATTTACATGTGCACGTGGTGGTCCATTAAAAATAGATAACTCTAGCTTTTTCTGCCGATTGAACGTAATGAAAAGCGAGAAGAAAATTAATCGGAGAAGAGAATTTCTTGTTTATTGAACTCCTTGATTTTTATTCCCCATTCGATCGGTTTTTTAGCTTCGTAATAATTAAAATTTTAACATAGGAAGTAAACAGAGGAGTGGAGACAAAAAAGAAGAGAGAATTTTAATTGTTTTGACGTTGTTAAAATATCGCACATTTTCAATTGAAAATATTTCTTAATCATTTCTTGCTAATATCGTATTATTTTTAATTCTACTTTAGTACTTTTAGTTCTACGTTTAATTAGTAATGAAATGTTCCCCATGTTTCTATTCATTAATTTGCGTGCGTTCAGGACTCGATGACTAATGTTTGGTACACATGCACTCAAACATTCTTACCTGTGACAGCTAGTTACCATTTAATTTGTTTGATTCACTATCATTTTTGTTCTTTACTTTTCGCGAGATAGAACGTAGCGCATTTAGATTAAATTAGAATACGAAAATAGAACAATCCAAGCTTTTAGCAAATGAGTACTCAATTCCCGAGGACGTATATGCTCGTTGTAATCTAAGGGTTAAAAACTCCAGCCTTGACACACTCAATTTCCCTGCGAACGCCTTTCGTGCTACGAAGTGGGAGGCAAAACGAGGCAGAACAAGTGCATTATACAGAAACGGGCTCATTCGTTAAGCGACCCACCTCAGCGTTGCAGTGAGTTTAATCGGATACCGGTGAACTTATTAAGAGGTCGCGACTCGAAACGTTATAGTCTTTGGGCCAAGTTACCGGAAGCTTATCCGTTCTTCTTCGTGCCCCTCTCCAAATTAAATCCCGGTCCGTGGTTCATTTCTGGGCAAACTTTAAAGCCGCGAAATCTTGCAAACGAAATTTCTCTCTTTCCACGTTACAGACGGGCAGACGTGCTGGTCCAAGGGACGGGAAGGGTATGGGGGTCAGGGTAAGGGTTGGGTGGCTGGGTTTGCCCTTATCAAACACAGTGTTATCGACAGGTATGTCAATAATTTTATGCTTGCTTCCGCGTTTCATCTTGGCAAAGCATACACATATGTCCAATCCGCCGCGTTGCTCGTTTCCTCGATCGTTTCCTCCGTTAAAAATTTCGCGAACAGTTTGTCAACAAGCAACCGGTCCATTGCTCGAGTTTCGAATTCTAAACTATCCTGTCGAGCTCTTTCATATTTCCAGAATCGAAGATCTTTATTAAAATATTTATTAACAGTGTTTTATGTTTAGGTAATCTGTGTCAGGATAATCTTATTATGTTCTTCTTATTACGTATAATTACTCTGTAAAATTGTTGCCTTGAATGACTACATTAGATTTTTAAATTAATATTAGAAAACAATACTTATGTCTCAATGAAAAATTTAACACTAGCTTACAGCTATTGTTTAGACTTCAATGGTAACGTATAGTTGGAGGGATTAATATCGCATTGAACATATATGCCATGAATAGGGTTGTTGTTCGAACAGCGAACGCAGTGAAAAGTGTTAGTTATACGAACAATAGGTACGTGATGTCGATTAACTTTCCATATTTCCATGTTCTTGAATCGCAAGCAGCAGCCAGCAGTCATTCCAGTGAACTGCTTCTGTTATAATAACATGATCAATTGCTCTTTTGAGAACAATAGCATTTATATTTCATATTGATTTATGAGAAATATTGTGTGTTAAACGAATCATTTTCCATTCGATAAGAACGCCTTGTGTGCAAGAATTATTTCAGGATATTGAGTGCGTGAACGTTGCCGTAGATTTTTGAAGCTACATATATTAGCTTTTACTCAAGCGCAGTAGGATGTTCCGTGCGAACGAATTTTGTGAATTAAACTGACAGGGATTTATGTGAATCACAATAGACCATTCTCGTGTTGTTTTATGATTTTTGAACGTGAACGGAATAAAAATCGTAAAGAGTAATGAATGGGAGGGCATATATTTTTCGTTTAAAAAAAGCTGACTTTTTTTAACAGACATATGTACATGTACGTGCCTCTTCAGTCCATTTATTAATTTCTGTATGCTGGATAGGAATGAATGCAAATGGGAAATAGAAAACGATATTTATTGGTATTTCGTTATTTTCTTTGCTACCGTTGCTCGGAACTTGAACTAATAATTAGCTAACCGTCTTTATCTTCGCGCACCCGGTTTGTTTGGAAAACGAAAGTTAGGAGCGCTCGGCGTGAGTCACAAGAGGGTAAACACACCGCAACGCGCACCCTTTCGCTCATGGAAGGTCTGATCGATCCTTCTCGTGCACGCTCGACACTGGGTTAATGACTCGAACGGGTGGTGAATGACAAGACGCGTCGTCGATCGAGTCATTGTCAGCCAGGGAACAGACCGCTCGAGTCTTTTGAGAGGCGGAAACTTCAATTTCACGCTGGTGAAACACGAATCGTGCTATCCTACTCGAAATCGACGCGCCGCGCTTCGCACAGCGACCCATGGTCCTATGGGCGATTTTAACCGTGAAATGATGGCTCGATAAAAAGGTGTCACTTTGTGAACCTTCTCAAATATTAAACGAGGCGCACTCAGGTCAGACCTATCGGAGGGTTGAATTGATATTCCTCTGCTGAAAGTTGAAAGGACATTTTTTTGCGGGAGCAACTTTAAAGTCTACATTATAGAAGTATTTCTTGTACTATCTAATAAAAATTTGAAATCCATTTGAGATGAATTTCTGGTACTATCAAAATTATATGGACGCTTAATTGTTCTCAGTCACTGCCAGCTAGTTGTTAGAAAGCAAAATCTTTTTATAAAAAATTTCTCTCCTGTCCGCGGTGTACCTTGGAACGGTGCGGCAGGTGGCTAAAAATAAAAGGGGCAGATCACGGCAGAACGGAAATGCATATCGAAGAGGCGGCTTGTACGAACGTAATTGTGGCCTGGCCAGCGGAAAACGAACTGGTTCACTTTTTCACAAGGTCCAGCCGCGACCGAGAGACGTTTTACCGGACGCCAGATGCGTCTTCTGGCAAAAAGTGAATGTCTGCATAATACGAGAATTCGTTCGAGGATTTCATTCAAGCGAATCTCTCGTGTTGCACGCGATCGTAAAATTATTCTTTCCGCCGCGTATCAACATTCCAATTACCTGTATCTTCCTTGATATTGTGCTGGGTGTGTAGTATATTATATCCACTTGAATTGCAAACCTACATTGTGGAGAAAAGACTAATATAATGAATTTCGAAATGAAACCAAAGAATTCCTTCGTGTAATGATATAATAATTGCTGTTTTTTTTTAATGATCGCCATCATTCTATTAGTACAGAATTTTTTAAATTTCTTTCTCGAAAAATTAATGTACTTAACTCATTGGATTCTGGTTCCAAATAAACACGGATAACTAAAATTTCCATTTTTTTTATAGTTCTTTCTACGGATTTTAACTTTTTTTATTGATGAAAGGACGGCGTTTAATTATTTTGCGAAAGAATTTTCATTTGCGCTTAATGGAATGCTTTTACACTAAAATATTTCAATTTTCTGGCTCTGGAGAGTGAAAGAATTAAGCTTCTCTGGTCGTTGACAGGGAAAATGTAGGGTCCAAAAATTATATTATAGCAATATTATATACTTTAAGTTCTTCGTTCAGTTCTGAGTTTCTTTTCTTGGATATCAGTTTCTTTTAATTGACGTATCCGATTAATAAGTTTCAAAAGGAACAGGACTTTAGACCAGTTGCACCGAAGACTTTTTCAAGTGGAAAATCGATAGACATAGCAAGGTTGAAAAGTGAGCAGAGTGTTGAAGTAAGTACGCTTCATCGATCGATCATACGAGTAATGGGTAGAAAGGAAAAGAGCGTGGGAAGATAAGAGTGTGCATCGTATACTTATGGTTAATGAAGTATTGTAATACCTTTAAATGTTAGAAGAAACAATGCAAATTTTGCAGTTAGCTAGTTTTTGTGATGTCGTGCCTCTGTCTTTTATAAAATATGCTGAATAAGGTAATGGATACAATTATTGTCGTCTTCATAACCGATTGCCCCGGTATTCCAACTTTACGATTCCGATTACATCGGTTGGAAAATTCACTTATGTACACGTTCGGCTCGTAAAAATAAAAGGCGTTTTATTCCCCTTTTTATTTTTAGTACTATGGCTGCACGTTGGAGTTTATTATTTATATTGTAGCTGGATTTCGACGTGTTTCGTATGCTGAACGAGCCGATATAAGCTAGTAGGGCTGCCAGAGAACGTTGCTCGGCTTATTGATTTTTTCCGAAACTGGTCAATCAGCGACCGATATACGACGCGAAATGAATTTTTTTTCATTATTCTTCACTACCTTGGCCTAGGATAGAATTTCAAACGAAATTGAACTCATAAAACAGGTACTTTCAAGAATATTGTCAATTTAGTTTTACAATTAAACAAACGGAATTACATTTGAAGAAAATTGGCTTCACATTCGGAAATATTCATTTCACGAGATTTCATCGGTGATATATATAAAAGAGAAACATGAATGTTGTTTTTAAGATCCTTTTTTCGTCAGATTTTTCTTTCCTTCCGTGACGCCTTGGGCGATGCGATTGAATTAGTTATTCACTGTTTTTCGACCTGACCTATATTCATTCAGTCATTCATTACCTCGTGTATTTTTATCGGCTCGCACGAGCTACGAACTATGTCGAATTTCTCTGATTTCGTTTTAATCTCAATAACAATAGAGGTGTAGGAATTTTTATATCACACGAGAAAAATGACGCAATTCTCTTGGTCAATGATAAGCGTTGATGACTCTCTTTCTCTCTCTCTCGCTCTGAAAGCTGATTTGAGTGGCTATTTTGGACGTGAAATTTGGTCTATTCTGGGTGAGATGCGTGTTTGAATAGATCTTAGGAATGTGCATGGAATTTCATGCGTAAGCAGGTGCCTATGTGTGGCATGAGCTTCCGATGGATTTATGTATAGGTATACATGCATAATGGTTGCACAGCATGGTTGAAGAGCGAGTTTATATAGGTAGTTGAGTTTAGCACAAGTCTGAATAGGGACCGAGTTTAACTACGTGTATAGTCAAAGAATTAAAAGGTAAAATAAAAAGTTGAAGAGATACGGCGACGTGCACGGAGCGAAAGAATTTTAACACACCTGAATCTGGTATCTCTGGTTTATTCGTTTAGAGCACCTTTACTTGGCGAGATCATACATTTTTATAATGTATGTGCTTTGTCCCACGCAGTACTTCTTTCATGAAAATTAATGCAGCAGAATGTGTACTCTGAAAAATTGTATGTACTCTGATGAAATATAATACGAGACTTTAATTAATGATGAGATAAAACTAAAAAATGAATAAAATTTTTTACTTTTGTTTGACAACCCGAATAATGATGTTTTTATGAATTTGCACAAACTTCCAAAATTCATGAATAAAGTCAGATTGTCGAAACTCTAATTTAAAAATTCTTTTTCACGTTTCATAAAACGCAAATTTTCAAAACTACTTATACAACAGATTGACTTGCAACTTGGCGATCGTTCAACAGAAATAATAGACGAGATCTGGTGGTTTTAGTACCTCAATTGCGTGATCGCTTATCAAACTTTTCAACAACGGGTTCTAGAATCTCGCGTTTAGCTCGTGGTCTGACTTATTGATGTCAATGACGTCTACGACACGTTACTCTCATTGTTTAATTTACTTCGAGAACGCGTCTTTCTTGATCTACTGTTCACGGATTTCATAGAAATTAACTTTATTAACACATTCGCCGCATTCATCGATTTCCGTCGAACTGTGAATTCGTCTATACATATATACTCTCTACATTCACAGCCTCGCAAAACACACACATACACCTTGTAGTACAATCAGGAAACTATATTTCGCAATAATTAGCAAGACCGCACTTACAACTATTATAACTATACTCTTAGAACTAATCATATTTAATGACCACACAACATACATCAATTGCTGGTCAAACTTTGCTTTATTGTTCAACAGAAGATGTACGATAGAATTCTTATTGACAAATTTTACAATTTGATTTTCCTTTATCGCAGACACGTTTCTTATCGGCGACACGTCGTTGCACGGTAAGATGTTTATTTTATGGCGGGCATCTTTGCAACAACCGTGTCATAAATTTCGTGAATGTGTCCCAAAGCTCGTAAAACGGAGGGTGAGACGGAGTGAATCGAAGAAAATCTTGCTCGTCGATATTCGTAGTACGCCGCATTGCCTCTTGCCTACTTCGCTTCCGGTTAGATGTTAAATCCTACTACCGGTAGCGAGGTAACTGAGATTTAAATGGCAACTGGTAATTGCGTTCGGGGCTTTATCGATGAACTTCTCTATGGCTTTAATAATATCTTCTTACTCCGCTTCTCAAACGAATTGTTTTCGTGAGTAAAATCGTTCACACGTAAAGGAATTTACGATGAGTGCCGCAGGTGATACTCTTTGTTATACATCTGTATTTCCATCAGAATTTTAACGGTTTTATATACCAAACTTATTTCCATACTATAGCGTAGAGACATAAAAAGTATATTTGTTTTTTAGTTCCTAGATAGAATGTGATATTCTCATATTGTGTGTATGTCATCGTTAAAAAAGAGTGTAATGAGTAACGTAAAAATATTCGTCATAAAATATAAAAAGAAACTAAAACTAAGGGGGAGAACAGTTATTCACTTCTTATTATGTATAAACGACAGGAATATTTTGTAGAATTTATTTTTTAGTTAAGATGTTTAACATTTTCATTGTGTAATAGCTTGCACAATAATGTGTGCCATACTTATATGTACTTTTGTACGATGGAAAAACATGGTTCATTATCTTATGATAATATTTCGTATTGATTTTTGTGATACAAAATTCTGTTCATGTGTTTAGTGTTTACCCATTCACGATATGAAGTATTTCTATGAATATCGTGGCACGGTGTTGAATTTATTAGGAAAGAAGGCACACCTGTAGTAACGCTCGGGTCACTGGTGAGTTTATTATGTTTGTTCATTAGGGATTTCGGTGGAACTCGTGTAAATAATTAGAAGCGAAGTCGTCGTAAAACTCGGTTCTCGTATATTGTGACGTAATTACCACAAGTTCTGTTGGTTTGCGTCGTAACATTCGGAATGTACATACGTATATGAAATTCGTTGACTACAACACATGTACGTGCGAATACTAATTATCTGCACATTGTCATCGATGTTGCAATAAGTAATCAAATTGTTTTTAATTGGGAGTTAAGACTTTGTGTAAGACGTAACGAAGAACGCAGAACTCATATGAGTAAAAGGCAGCAGGGAGTTATCCATTTTAGTACGAGATTTTTGATTATTCAGTAATATTATAATATTAGAGATTGACGATTCGTATGAGACGTCCTTCCTAACGTATTGTTCGATCAAGTAGCTTGAAAATGAAAAGAGCAGTTAATTTTAAAGGTAGGTATAGAAATCCTCTGTTTTTCTTAATTTGCATTGCGTCACTGGAGTTAGTGTAACAGATAGGGTAGAAAACAATCGCAGGGTTGAAGAAGGGAGGCGTGAACGGGTTTAGATGTTTTGTTCTGGGGAGCAGCTTTCCTTTCCTTTACATGACATTTCCATTTTCATTAATGTGCGCAGACTACGTAATTTCGTGGTTCATCCTGGTGCGACTGTTTTTCTTCTATTTTCCGCCGGTTTGCGACTCAGCTTCGTTTTGCTCTACGAAAATTAATTCGACCGGATTCACCTGCGTGCTCAACCCCCGACGATTTATGACCCGGCGCGACGCGGTCTGGCGTGGCTTCGCTCTTTCTCGCGAATTTCCAACGTGCCCTCTGTTCCGCGTTCGTTTGTCGTTTCATATAATCGCTACCCCTCTTCTTTTATAGAGGTGGCGAGAATCGTAAGAAAAATCGACTCCTAATGAGTGGTACGCCGGTGATTGTTCTAGTCTCTGGACTTTGAGCGTGAAAGTATGATCTCGGTTTTGTACTAATGATCTGTTCTTTAATAATGGTTTTGTTAATGAAATTCGAAGTAATGAAACGAAACTTTTTTATTTTTGGTGTATGGATATAATAAAATTTAAAAACAAAAAGTAAGTTAAGTTTAAATAGATGATTGAAACAATTTTTCAGTTGCTTAGTGTTGGTCATGTAACTTTAGTAGCAGTTGGTGTTCTTCGTTTCAACAGTGGTCGAACTTAGGGATAACATATCCTGGTTATTGGTCACTTTTATAACTCTGACAAATGTTATCGACGAGTCTTTACGGTTTGGAAAGTTGCAGAGAACGCGAAAAACTCGAGCTACAAAGTTATGATTTCTATAGTTTATGACTGTTTCTCATAGCTAAGAATCTAAAATTCGTACTTTTATTCGTAGATTTATTTGAATTTGTATTGAGTGATGTGTTTTAAAATCTAATTCAGACCAATATTATATTTAATATTAAAGTTGATGAAAAGAGAAATCTAATATAAATCGAGGCTCACTTATGCTTTTGTAAATCATCATTTACTATTCTTCGAAGCTCGTGAAGTTCCTATTTGTATTATTGTTTTTTATTTTATGTATATAAATCTTGAGAATTGTATCAATCTTTTGATAATAAAACTTCAGATTTCATTTTCCGGAGGCATGGAGCTTACAAAAAGTCATTATAAATTTTCGGTGATCATATTGGCAAGTTTTAAGAATTTGTAACAATATAAACTACGTACACGGTGATAAAAATATTTCGAGAAAAATGTTATATCAAATATTTCGATGTTCTTCTGATAAAAACGCTGTACCAATACGTTTGCGATGCAAACCATGTTCATCTGTCGAATATAACATTTCGGTTCCCACTTTTTCTTTTCGAACATTGCGTTCAGCCCATAAAAATTGTTTTCCATATGTGTTTTTTATTCCTGTTTTGATACCAACTGGATTTGAACGGAAAAACAGTATCGAAACTTGTATACATCTCAATGTAATGCAGTGAATCACCTATTTCAATTTGTTTTATATTTTTTTGACAAACGATACGAGGTTTCTCCGTTTGACCTTTTTTATACTATAGAATAGGATTATGAGATTGTGGTAGAATATATCTTGTCTTTAAATATAAAGCGGTTAGGTGATTTCCTCTTCAAATATTGGATTACATCATTAGTAACGGATACGTTGCACAACGATGCCAAGTGTTGCATAGTTGTACATACAAGCGTTAAATGATTCACAAATTGTATTAATAGATTTATCCTTGCACTTTTTATTAATATATCAATTTACAAAGGTGTTAAAGACATTGGCTCAGGCAATATCTATTATTTTTATAGCAACATTATTTATAATTTTATTTTCAAATACATCAAAATATATTCGATAGCTTAATTTTTCTCTGAGATTAAACAGTGAAATGCAAGTGAAGTGCAATTCTGGTTTATCTGAATTATAAAGCATCCTTCCGTGTAGGAATATGACAGATAAAAATGTATCGTTTTGGTCACTCGAATGAGTGTGTATACTGGTAGCCTCTCAAGCCAGATTACCCCTTTCCTCGATAAAGCAGCCAACAAAAACAATGTTCAAGAGAAGGCGAGTTTACGGAGTATATAGCCGGATATCGAGGATAATACAAGACCCCGAAACGTCTCTCGACTGTACGCTCGGTTTACTCGTCTTGCTTGTCCGTGATTAATAGTTCTGTGTCAGACGATCCCCTGTATTCCGGATTTCCGAGTCGCTTCACAATTTCGATTCATGCCATCGTGATACAATTAATTCGAATACCAAAGCCTCACTATCATTATTAACTTGTCAATGGGATCCCTTTCTTATAGAACGAAATGCAAGTACGTATAATACTAGTCTTAATAATATAAATTTCTTCTTTCGATACACTATTGTAAACAAATTTTGTCCCATTTAACAATGTTACTAATAACTAGACCGCGTATTTTTACACAAGTTTTGTATTGTATTTTACTTTGGATATTTTGTACTTCTTCACATATCAGTACATACATATACATATTAAGTAGAAATAATGATTATTTCGTTATGGGATTCTTTGTTTATTTATGGAAATGGACAAGGGGAATGAAAATTTGTGTTTTAATGAAAATTAGAGTTTGACGGTTTCCGTTTATTTTAATTTTCCGGCAACTGTGTCATGTAGAAGCATTTCCCCTTTGTTTGTCGCAATTTGGGCCGCAGTGCGCTTGCTGCCGGCAATCTTTTTGTTTAACTAGCAGAAAATTGTGCATATACCTGTTTCATTTTCTGGTCATCCATTCGGTCAGTGAATGCGTGGCATACGGTAAGAAGATCGGATTTTTTTTTAGAAGAATAAATATCAAATGTTTTTGTAAATGAATACCCAAGTTTGAGTGAGAGAAACTAGTTTGGAAATTCAGTACATTATCATAAAACGATTTGAACTGAATTTTTTCATTGTCTGGGAACAAGCTTTGCCAGATCGAAAAGTTTTTTATACAACGAGAATTCATTTCTTGTCCGAGTATGTTAAAACGCCTTCTACTGAGAACGAAGATTTATTCGGTTTTCTTACAAGTCGGAAGGTAGTCGAAACTCTCGCGATGGATTCCATATGAATTTAAATGGATTTGATTCGGGAGATGGACGTCAAAGGATATGACGGAAACTAAATTTGCTCCAAGTTCGGAATCTTTACGCGTGTCCCCGGGAAGGATGGCGAGAAACGAGATTGAAGCTCTCCATGATCGTGTATATGTATATCTGATAGCCGGGAGAAGGTAGGAGAAAAATAACGCTTAAAATGCGGCCGTATGGAAGGTGGAAAGCACCGCCGTAGGGCTAGGGAAAGCGTAAAGTATATGCGGAAGGTATACAGAGGCCAGACGGAAGGCTGGCACTGCATACATATGACAACCCTTACAAGTGGTTGCCGGATATGTGTCCGACACCTTACTCTCTCATATTTCTGATTTCCTCTTGTGAACGTCGTGCGTCACGGTACTCGTAATAATCATGAAAAAAGCGTTCACTAGGAATCGTAAAATGCGAAGCTATCATAAGGAAGTAACTGTTCTCATTAAAGGTTTCATTTATATAGATATGTCTTCTAGTAAAAAATTATTGGTTTGTTTGTCGGAAAAACGGTGGATACTCTATAAATAACTCGGCTTTTCTCGCACGAGCATCGGGTCGAGTTTGTCGTGTAAACTCATTGAACTCGTCGACAAGGTGAACTAAGAAACGTGATATACGACGTCGACTTGCGCGAACGTGAAGCGTTTCACGTGCTAGTGGCAAAAACTGGAGCTAGAGTCTCTTGGATCTTTTAGGTTCCTTCATAATCGAGTCGATTGAGTCAACGATAGATAATTGAAAATGATAAATATGTGCTTGGATCTTTTGATGGATGAACAGAAGCTGTAATTCGTTGAAATTATTTATTTGTATTAATTATTTGATACGAGGTCTGTTTGTTAATTGGGATTATTATTAATCTTGATAATATATATATAATTAAATGTAAATGTAAATTGCTGTACCAGGTTCGAGTGGTAACCAATTCATTATCAAGAGAAATACGATACGATAAAATAGATGGTAAATACAATGTATTAAATTGAAAGGTTATAATTGGAAAACAGGGAGCATCATTATTCGTTGAAACTTTAGAATTAAAATTGAAATAAAAATAAAATAAAAGTCAAAAGCGTATGCATAAACGTTTGACTTAACACACTGCGTTTTATAATTGTTGTTTCGGTAATAGTTATTTCATTACTAATTGGATATTTTAACAGTTTCATTGGAGCCCTCGGGTTAACATATTGTGGAAACGCGTTGCTCGCCCCACATTCGAGGAAACATGAATCGGCATAAGGGGGGTGTATTTCACGTTTCGCCGCGAACGCGAGCACTTTGCGCCGTTGCGAGGCGACTTTGTGCTGAATTACATGCATTCATCTTTGAAGAGATAAAAGGTACTCCGTTCTGGCCTGCGTATTTCCTCGTTCCCGCTGTCGTGTTTGTTAGGTAGCCCCATCGGAACTGCTCTTAAGCATTCGTAGACTGAAAGAAAGACGAGCGGTGTCTGGTTCCGGTGGTATTCTCTAAGAAACATACGAAACTTCTTTCTTCAATTTTCTTTTCGCTTTGTTTCCCGTTCTTATTGAGATCTTCCCTCGGCGAATGCACTTCGCCGGAAAACTGTCCCCTTGAAAATTACGGTAGAGCATGCGGTAAAGCGAAGGAATGCCTTGAATTTTATACGAAGTGCGAGTACCTACGTTTATCGAAAAATTGTTAAACACGTTCCATAAAGTCTCGTGAATCTTTTGTTATTTTCGAGAGAAGTTAATTGCGCATGAATTTTTTTTCAAACTTTTTTATTACTTTAGTACCACGAGAATGTATGTACCTATGTAAATTAAAAGAAACTAGCTAATGTGTGTCACTTGAATTGTGTGCTAGTAACAACTATAGATATCGACATGAAGGTTAAATATACTTAGAATAATAATTCTGGCTTATATAAGCAGTTTTTTTTTTTTACGTGTTCATCCTCGTCAGCGTATGCTGTAACGTGTCACACATTTTTTAAACGCCGTTAACTGGAACCTGTCACGTTTAGTACGGCAGTATCTTGTCGTAGGTTGGTGCATAATAGTTATGCAATTTTCAATGACACATGCGTTATATTTAGAATGATTCTTTTAAATTCTTTCTGTAGAATATTTTTTACTTCAAACCCGTCGATGGTATTCAATGGTTACGTAAAATGTTTTTTACATTTACCGTGAATTCTGGATTACATTGATTCTTCGATGTTTCATTGGATTGTCATGTATATCGAGTATTAGAAACACTAGTACGTTGCCATAGCGCGCGTATCACGCTTTCTTTACAACTACAACAAATCCGTGACGCCGCAGAAATTCAATATTCATTGCGTGCTGCCGGTTCCTGAGTTCCCGACAAGAAATCTCAAGACGGTACTGGTCGATAGTTCTCCGGAGGTGAGGCTGAATCCTTAGTGGTACACTGGTGTCACAACTGTTTACGTGTGACTTAAAGTTAGATCGTCATGTTTATGAAAGATCAAGATCGCGTATTTTTCTATATAGAGAATTGTTCCGTCGGTGCTGTATAAAAAATTATTTAGCTCTTTATCAGAGTGGAAGCATTTTGATTTACTACATGTACATTTTTGTATATTCTGAAGAATTTGTTGATTATAAGGCATGTCATATGTTCCTTCAATGTCTTCCAGCTAAATTTCCTGAAGCCAAGTGTGTAAGTACAAAGGGAGAACGCGTCGTTGATTCGAGCGTTCTCGTTCCGTAGTGGAAGTCCACGAAACACTTAGGACGCCGGTGTTGTTGCTCGCGAGAACAAACGACACTTAGAAACCGAAACTGTCTCCGTCGATTCTCTGTTCTGTCCTGGAGAACTTTATCCGATTACAGACGCGTTCTATCGTGCCGTTCTCCTTCAGTCGTTGTTGATACGAGTTCCAGTTGGGAATTCCGATAGTGGGAAAATCCGGATTAAGGGGCTCGGATAGTCACGTGACTTTTCTAACATTTGTCGGTAAATCTTTTGCTCTGTTCCACTGATAACCGTAATGTGTGCGACAGTAATTTTTTCGTTCTAAACATTTCGGTTTTACGTGAGCTTAGTATAGGGATTGCGTTAAAAAGTGAAATTTTGAGAATGAGTATCTTGCTTATCATGACGCCAACCTTCGCGTAATTTTATCCAGTGGTAAATAATACTGGAATCATAAAAGAACTCGTATTTTTCGGGACTCCTACCTTGCCAGTATAATTTATTTAGGTTTTCTTCCATCTTATCACTGGTTCACAAGATTCGACGTTTCGTTTTCCGACTTTCACTCTAAGAAACCGCGATGCCAACGCTGGCGTACCTCTTACAAACGTATCCATTTCTCCGACTACTGTTTCAACTGTGGTACACGCAAGCCTCAGCAGCTCTGACAAGCATGACATAACTCGTTACGCGAAACTGGACAGCTTACACAATGCCATGGTGCATCGACCGGTTGGCATATCTCTCATGCAGAATTCTCCATGCCGGCTTTAATTAAGCCTACCGCTAATTCGCTCGGATATAAGCAATAATTGATGCAGTTGGTCGGATGCGGACGATCTCGCGCGTTAGCAGTCTAGACGAGAATACTTTCGCGTCCCTGACCTCAGGTTGCTCCGTTTCACGAACACCTAGAGGCAATTCGCGGCCACGTGATTTGTAATTCATAAGCGGTGATACCCGGCCTGGCGCGGCGTGCGAACGCGTCCTTTCACGGCCACCTTTACATCGTCGTGCCGTAAATTCGTTCCGTGTACGAATCGAGCATAGTACGTACGATGTAATTTAGAAACACGCTTTGATATGTATCTGAAGCGATTATCGCATATAAAATGAAGTCATCACGTTTAATACGGTAGCGTATACGATGGCTGAGCTCGTGTAGCAGTGAAATCTCGCTTTGGCGTTTGTGTACATCGTTGCAAATCTGATTGGCATAATTGACATTAATTATTGACATGATGAGCCTCGGATTAATTGAAGAGCTGACGTTTAGTGAAATGTTCGATGAAAGTTTTGTCTTTATAATTGGATAATGTTTCAGTTCTTTCGTGCATTTAATTACTGAAGCGTAATTAATTATACACGTACCTATTATGAATTTATCTGTATTTACATTAAAATGAGATCCTATTACATTACAATTTTCTCTAATATCGTAGCGAAAATTAATGAAGGTAGTGCAAATTATTCTAATGAAATAATATCAACTTTCTTCGACCTTTTTGAAATATTACATTACTCTACAATTTTAACAAGCTTCCTGCGTTATACTAAATAATTAAATTACTTGAAATTTCGTCTTCTGTATTATTTATTTCGCAAACGGAGATGCTGTTATTTACCACAAAATTATGAAAAAGATATCGTAACGGTATTTAATTGTTGCGAAAGCGAAACTCGAATATTTGGCCAGGCTTCGCCACTTTTTCCATCGTTTCGTACCTCTCGAAGTTAATTACTCTATGTAGCACGTTAATTTCTCGATCACTCACGCGTTGCTGGGAATTAAAGACTCAAAAGAATATCAGCTTACGGGCGAGATAGGTATGTTCTGCTTTAGACATTTTCAACCTGACGTAGGATGGGAGGAGGCGTTCGCTCACGCGAGAAAGAGAGTAAATCGCGTCAGAATACGAATACGACGAAAGTTCCAAGTTTAAAGTTTCGTTGGACGAGATGAAGATTCTCAGACCGTCTCCAATTAGTGCCCTATAATTACGATCCCCGTGAGACATAAGACCTGCCGACAAAGAAATCTTTTTTTTTTTCTCTCTGTAACGAATAAATACATTCTTTCTGTCCATAACGTTCGACAATTGTTCTGAATTTCTTTTATAAATGGTTATTTCTAATATTTACAGTTCATTTATCATCGAGCTTGTTTGCTTCGAAGTACAAATTCGGTTCAATGTAATTTGTTAATTACTTTCTATTTTTACTTGACACAATTTTCTTTGTAATATACATTGAGTATTTCCCGATGTTACACATCTGGAAGTTAACATTTGATTCGAGGATTGCAGGAAATCGTGAAATTTCCACTGCATGCACTCGCATCTATAAACTTCGACCAAACATTGTAGATCATTAAAAATTCCGTGTGACAGCGAGGAACGCATATTCACGGTTTCGCTGAAGACACGTCGGTTGCTTAAATTCTCGTTTCCGTTTCGCATAAAGAATTAAATGAGCGCACCGGTTCGTTGAGGCACGCTATGTGATCTTGTCTGCTTAAAACCATCTCCACCGCCGTTTATTCGCTTGAAAACGCCGCGCCGCTTCGCTTGCACGCTAAGAGAACGAGAAACGCGAACATGGAAAGTGTAAGTGTAAATGAAATCGGTGGGTTCATTTCGCGACGACTGGACGCGATGCGGTTAAATAAATAAACAGCGCGACAGTCGATAGATCGATTCGAATAGCAAACGACGGAAATCAAGCTGGATGCGTTTCCTTTGAAATGTTAGAAACTGCCCGACGCGACGCCTGAAGCGTAAACTTCCTATAAAATCGAACGGCTGTCCATGGAAATGCAATGTTGTCCGTTACACTCTCCTGTTGTTATGGACGCGTGCACCTCCCCACCTATCAGTAGTTTCATGGGAGTTTTGAACGGGACTGTGTTGGAATAGCCGCGAGATAATGTATCGTTGCAACAGCCTTGGGCGCCAAAAACATCCCCCGGAAATGAAAAGCTACAGATAAGCGACACTCGCTTGAGTTTCAGTCGGGGGAATCGGGATTAGAGTTCGCAGGGTCGGATAAATATCTTGCCTCGCACCCATGAAACAAATTGGAAAGATCAAAATGATTATATAGAGTGAGTCTCGTAATATGACGACTTCGAATAACTCGTAAGTTATTTGTTGTTTATCGTACAACAAATAGAGATTTACAACTTACGAGATTTTCGAAGTCGTCATACTACGAGAGGCGCTTTGTATAGCTCGAACTTTCTGCTCAATGAACTTGTTATTATATTTTTATTCGCAATAGTGAACTTCTATTTATTGGTTGTGGCTCTGCAGAAGCGTGTAGTTTTTATTAAATTGAAGGAACGATGATCGATGACAAAAAATGCGATCTGTTCATGGAATTCAATCTTTTATAAATTATTGATCAGATGGAATACTTTATGTCAGTAGTTGTTTCGTCGAGGGAGAATGGGTAAAAACGGAGATAGAACAATTTCTAGAGCGAAGTGGAGAGAGACAAAAAAAGACATTTACTTTCGGTACGAATCGCAGGCAAAGGTTTTCTGTTAGAATTTTCTCCCCCCTGGGAAATCAAAATGTCCTGTGATTTACCGATCGATCGGTATCAATGAAAAATTATGAGCGTTTAGATCTTTGTTTCGTCACAGTTCGTCGCCCTTCCGTAACGGAAGGATATAATCTTAATTTTCACATTTTTTTCTTTTTTCATTTATATAAAACGTTGCATTACCTATTTTGAGAACATGCTTTAAACTTTTAAGCGGGGGTGTACACTTGACCGAAACTTTTTGCCAGAAGTAGTATAATCGCCGGTCGCACGGTATGTACGCATTAACAATGAATGCGGCTGGCCGAATCTCGAGCCACTCTACTTGAAACGCTCTAACTCACCTGACATCGATACTTTCTTGCGGAACGTCATTCCTATACGATAGAAAAATTTATTTTCTCGTATCTCCGCTTCGCAAAACTGCTTGAAGGGTAGAGTTTCCACGATCATTGCGTCTATGTTAACGTCCTTTTTATGATCTCTCAATTTCCTTACTGCTTTTTCGGGCGCTTCTTCCTAGCCCAGGGAGATGAATATTTATTATAAATGTTTTCCGGATAGCCTACGCCAGAACCGAAGTAGGCAATCGACGATCTTGCCCTATTTTATGTACGAACTTACAAGTTTACTACCTATGCGGCTGTTTACTGATCGGAGAAAAACGAAAGCTGAAAGCAAAATAAATCGACGTACCTCTTTGCATACAAATTTTCGTTGAAAAAAAATCATACTCGAGTATAACTATTCCTTTTTTCTGTTCTTCCACTCTTTTCAAATAGCTGGAAAGTCTGTGGCTGCAGAATCGATTGTAATAATATCAACTTTGCAATAAAAAAATTCAAGAGTTTTTAAGTATTATTTTACAAGTTTTATGGACAGGAATAAAAACGAGAGATAAAAGTAAAATTATAAAATTTGTCGTTTATTATAACACATTGGAGAGAGTTTTTCTGTGATGACATTGACCTTATAAAATAATATGAAGGATGCTTCCCCGAGTAACCTTCGAGAAAATTCGGCCATCGCTCATTATTTCTTGAGGAGTTATTAATTTTTAAACTTAATTCAAGAGGCGTGCAAGGGATGTTAATTTCGGGATAGATTTATTAATGAAAAATAGTATACAGCTACCACTGAACAAACGTGTCTATTATATGCAGCGATATTTTTAATGTCATTGTAGCACTACTGTCTCAAATATGATACTTATCGTTCTATCGATACCAATAGATTTCAGTCTCAAAAGTAGTTAATTTGGCATGCCCTATAATTAAACGTGAGAATTTGTTTTGTTCCACACTCACGTTCTTCGAAAATGCTTTTCTGTGAATATGTATTTTTCGGGAGAAGATATTCTTCTGGCTCACGAACATCAATCTTTTCCTTACGAGTTTTCCCCGGGCAGCCTAGATTTACTTTGCTGTCAGTAGTGCATGCATTTTGCGACGAGCCCTCTCGATGCATCGTCGGCTTTTAATACTTCGCTCTTCAAAGGCCGCGGAGAAATACGATTCCCCTTTACACTGCCATACTCTAGGAGGCATTGAACGGCTCCGGTTATACCAATAAGTGGCAGTCCGTTATCAGCGCCTATCTAGGGGCACGTATATTCGCCATTTTTCATCAAGGGGAAATAGATAGTAATACCACCGAGGAGAGATTACTAAAGAGTGGCCACGCCTGTGTTAACGCGCGGCCCGAAAAAAAGGCCCAAAAGGGTTCGAACCGGCAAGGTAGATTTATGAAACCCACAGAATGACTGTTCCGGAGTGTACCGACCTTCAGGCTCACCGATGCCGGTGCCGATGCTTTTTTCCAGCACGATAGGTAATAGGTAACCGTAGAACGCTGATATTACCAACATTATACTTGATTCGAGATTAGTATGAATTTCGGAAAGAGAATAACTATCATTTTCAAATTTTGTCACATTTGTATTACTTTATTTTCATTAGTGCACACCATATTTTGCATTTGAAGTAAGAATAAAAGTAATTGGCATTTAATATCTTAATGAATATCAGT